>NW_026655132.1:0-7519 GCF_009828535.3 Hylobates moloch
TATGATGGCCTGTGAACAACTTCAAGGATTTTCTGGTTGGAGACAGGGTGGTGGGGCCAAAGCTAAGGGTAACGCCCTGGTTTGGTTGCTGAAGTTAAGGAAAGAAAGACATTTGTCTACTAGATGGTTCTTAGGTGGCATGATAAACAGTAGTTTGATGTATAGAGTTGAGAAGACAGAACATAGGCCTCTGAAGGTAAATCCCAGTGGAAAGTAGCATGTGTTGGGTTTCACATTGGTGATACTCCTAGTGAGTTCTGTTGGAGTTAGGAGGATGGGGTGATCTAGCTAGGCTGGGGTGGTCCTGCAACCATAGTGAAGAAGATAGAGTCAGTCATAGAAGGAGTGGAGTTTGGAATAAACCTTGGGACTTAGGTGAGAGAGATGTAGGTGAGTGTGTCTTCCACCTGTATTTACTGTGTGATTTTTTTTTGGATGAGTCATTCTATTAGACTGTTTCCTAATTTGCAAGATAGTTAAACTAATTCCTACCTTGCAGGTGTCAAGGTTGTAGAGGATTAAATGAGATGATTTATGTGAAAGCCCTTTGTAAATGGCACTGTGGTTTCACATGTAAGTTGTTATTAGTAAATTGCCAGTTGCAATGGGGAGCCTGTTGGATTAAGAGCTTTAATTCATTCATCATATGTAAATGAGGTGGTACTCTTTGCAATCAAAGCTGTTTAATGAGGGTCATGGTTAGGGGGAAAGAGTCAGGAGGCTGTTTTTAAGTAAGGTTGGTATATGCCTGAGATTTCACTTATAAACTTATAAATACATAATTAGTATTGAAAATTACTGTTTAATGTGCATCCGAAGTGCTTTGCATTTTTTTGGTTGATAAAAATAAATGTATTTGAAGAGTAAGTTACTGAGCTATAAAAAAAAAAGGAGTCTATTTAGTAGAAAAATTACACGATGCTTCTCATTCTACATTCTGAAACAGGCTATTTTTAGCATCTCTTTGAATCAGGGATGAATTCTAGTTATAGGGTTCAGTAATTAAAGCAGAGAAAAATACAAAGTAGTTTGGGCAAGAAAATCTTTTTACTTGGGTTGGATTTGTTTCAAGGTTTAAACTGTCATCTCAAGGGCCTCCCTGGAAGCCACTGTTTTTGTAATCTTTGTGGGGTCAAGAGCAACAGAAAGTGCCAAAAGATCAGCCAAGGACACAGTGTCCCACTTTTTTAGAACAGGGGACTTTTAAAAATTCTGGAATCCTGGTATTTCGTAACTGGTGACCTTGTATCTGTGTTCTCTGCACAATCCTGGACAGAGGTGCCAGGGTCCTTTGGCCTCTCCCTGTCTTTCCTGTCCTCAGGTCCTTCCTTCTGGTCAGTGCTTCCACCCTCAGGACCTCTGCTCCTCTGCCCAGCTGTCCTGCTGGCCCCTGGTTTTCCTTCAGTTCTCAGGCTGCCTCTGAGTATTGCTAAAGAAAACTGCTTAATGATGCCCTTGGTACCAGTCCACATTTGTATTTAATGATGGTAGATAATTCAGAATGTTGCTGAACAGCTTCTTTACTTGGTTCTAGTCAGCAGTCTTTCCTCAAGCTGGAAGCCTTATTTTATCATGAGAAAGTTATTATTATTTTATCTTTTTATGCCCATTACAAAGAAGCTTATTAACTGTTTGGTGGAATTGAAACAACTGTTGATGCAAATTCTCATGATTTATGCTTGTGTGGCACTTAAAAGTGGTGATCACAGAGCCAACTCAGGGTCACTAAATACGGGGCAAGTTCAGCTTTTCTAGTTGAAGTAGGTTAGGATGATGCGTTTTTTTTTTTTTTAAACCTCTGCATTTGGGAAAAAAAATCACTTTCACAAATGTTTTTGAGTGTTGTCTATGTGCCAAGTATTGTGCCAAGTGCTGGAATTAACAAGAAAAAGATTTGTCACAGTGAAGAATGGAATTAGGGATCAAAGTATTAGGATCCACAGGTGGCTGCCCGGGGCCAGACCTGTCTACTGTGAACATTAAAAAACGAAGCTTAACTGTACCCGTAGGTGGAAACATTGATTAGATAATAGAGTTTTCCTTTGAAAACCAATTATATTTACTATGGATTTCTAACCATTTTCAACCTCTAAATTTTTTTATTTCTAGTAGTTCACTTTTTGTTGTGGTAATGAATAAGTAGGCAAATTTAAGAGTAGAACTAAATTTGAATTTAAATCATCTTGGTTTTAGGTTTTTGTTTGCTCATTTGTTCATTATTTGTTTTGTTCTGAATCCACATTGATTGAGAGGGTGCTATGAACTCCTTTCTGTGTGAAACCCTGGGATTGGTACTGAGATGCAGTTAACATGCCCCAGCTCTGGTGGGTTGTTCAGGCTGGTGGGGCGGCACCTGGTGGTGCAGTAACAGTGCTTGGTGCTCTTTATTGCTTGCTAAATGAGGCAGATAGCTCTTCCCATGGGTTAGCTCATTTAATTCTCACAGTCTAATTTTTGTAGTCAGGGAAGCTTAGGTTTAAATAAACTGCTCAGAGTTTTCTGTAGCCTCACAGGAGATGGACAGGTGGATACACACACACTTTATTTCAGGAGCAAGTTCTCTATCTGGAGCTGTTTGACTGTCTCTTTTTTCTTTTTTCTTTTTTTTCTGTGTGTGTGTGTGTGTGTGTGTGTGTGTGTGTGTGTGTGTGTGTGGCGGGGACAGGATCTCACTCTGTTACCCAGGCTGGAATGCAGTGGTGTGATTGTAGCTCACTGCAGGCTTGACCTCCCAAGCTCAAGTGATCCTCCCACCTCAGCCTCCTGAGTAGCTGGGACTACAGGTGTGCGTCACCATGCCCAGCTAATTTTTTTTTTTCTTTTCTTTTCTTTTTTTTTTTAAGATACGGATTTTGCCCTGTTGCCCAGGCTGGTCTCAAACTCCTGGGCTCAAGCAATCCTCTTGCCTCAGCCTCCGAAAAGGCTGGGATTACAGGTGTGAGCCATTGCCCTGGCCCTTTGACTACCTTTCGTAGCACAGTATTTAGTTGGTGATAAGAGTTTATCTTCATGTTGACTTTGTATACTCTTTGCATCTCAAAGGACAGAAATCAGTCTCTTGGTGTCACTGTTCCTCTCTTGTTTACTGCAGCTGGAACCAGTCTTCTGTCATAGCACTTTCCATGCTCAGTAGTCCCCCCATATCTGAGGTTTCACTTACCGCAGTTTCAGTTACTGGCAGTCACCTATGGGCTGAAAATATTAAGATAATTTTGTGCATACACATGAGAGAGAGACCACATTCGTGTGACTTTTATTACAGTATGTTGGTATAATTGTTCTGTTTTATTATGAGTTATTGTTAGTCTTACTGTGCCTAATTTATAAGTTAAATGTGCCTAATTTATAAAATAAGTTATCATAGGTATGTATGTATAGGAGAAAATTTAGTATATAGGGTTTAGTACTATCCGCAGTTTCAGGCATGTGCTGAGTGTCTTGGACTGTGTTACCTCTCAGATGGTAGGGAGGGTTCCTGTGTCTCTCCACTTAACACTTTCTAGCTTGTGGTGTGGTATTTTTTGATATAACACATAGCTTTACGTTTGTGTGATTCATAGTTATATTTCTAGTGCCTAATAGTGGGCTAGTGTCAAAAGGCAAATTAAAAATCTAATTAAAAATAGAGATCTAATTGGCTTTTATTTGTGATTCTAGCGTTGAATCGTACCTCATTCTATAAAACAGTATGCGTGTTCCAGTGAACTGAGGAGAGGAGCTTGGCTTTATAGGCAAAAAAAGGCTGAAGAAAGCAGAAATAAAGAATGAACAGAAGATTGGTCATTTCAGAATTACTTTCCTTATAGGGTTAAAACAGAGGAAACTTTTCTTATTATCCCAGCTCAAGTAAACTGGGCCTCTTCTGATTGGTGGCCATGAATCTCTTGTTTTTGTTTATTGTTTTGAATAGAAAACTGGCTTGTTTCGCAGCAGTTTTTTTTTTTTTTTTTTTTCCTGAAACAAGGTCTTGCTCTGTCGCCCAGACTGGAGTGCTGTGGAGTGATCTCAGCTCACTCACTGCAGTGTCAGCCTCCTGGGCTCAGGTGATCCTCCTGCTTCAGCCTTCTGAGTAGGTGGGACCACAGGAGTGCGCCACCACGCCTAGCTAATTTTTAAATTATTTGTAGAGATGAGGTCTCCATGTGTTGCCCAGGCTGGTCTCAAACTCCTAGGCTTAAGGGATAATCCTACCTAGGCCTCCCAAAATGCTGGGATTACAGGCATGAGCCACCATACCCAGCTGAGTTCAGTTTAAGTGGCAGTTACCACAAGTGATTCCATTCTGGTTTGGTCTGGTCTACTGGGGCCTAGTACAGGAGCTCAGTCCAAAATAATGCACCTCCCCCGCCCCCCCTCCCCCTTAAACTGTGTTGAACAGTAGTAAATGCTTGAATGAATTGAAGAGTGGTTGATGTGGTCCAGATCGTTGCCTGGGTTATCAGATTCTCTGGCCAAGGACTGTTAGCCCAGAGGTATGGGCCACTCATCGATCTTTACAATGCCATATCAGGCATGGGTTCCTTTTTCTTTGTATTTTACTAGGCAGCTTATTGTTCATTAAATGGAAGGGAAAGAAAATATTGTCTTATGATTCTTGTATTTAGGGCTGTGGTAAGTAATTTTTGAGTGAATAAAGTACTCAAAACTCAGAGAATTTCTCTTTATTTGCTCTCTTAGTATAATTAATACAGTTTTATTGAAATTAAAATGCACCTAGCTGAGAATGTGATACACGTAGGGGTTCAGTGAATGTCAGCTAACGTTATTTTTGTTTTAGCTTACAGCAGTATCTCTTCTGCTACTTGTTTTGTATTTATTTGTGTTTGTTTACTCTTCCTCACCAGAGAAACTTTCTGGGGGGCAAAGACCTTACTATTTGACATTGTTTTTGCCTCACTTTCTATAAGAGGTCAGTTTTGTGTTGAATTGTATGGCGGGGCCAGCTAAAATGTGTTCGTACTGGCTCTGACTTTAAAAGGTGTGGAACCGTTGTAGCAATGGGGTATCGAAACTCAGATAGTCAACCTGAGAGACCAAGAAAGAGGAGAAAAACAAAGATTGCTGTCTTGTTATGCTAGACATATGCTTTTTGCTAAAAAATCCATATTTGACATTCTTATGAGATATATTTCTCTGAAGCTAGAAGTGGTTACATTTCTATAGTGTCTTGCAATCTCATAAATAGAACGTTATATGTGAATAGTTAAAAACATTGGTGCTGTGATCTCATCGATAGAAGTGAAAAGAAGAACATAGAATTTCAGCCTGGTTTAGGAGGTGAGGCTGGAAAAATAAGTGGAGAAGTAGAGCTATATCTCGAGCTAGCTTCTCATTTCTGGAAAATCAGAATTTGGAGGCTTACAAGAGATGTCAAGGACCAAAATAGTAAATCCAAATACAATCAGATTAGGATAATATTGATAGATTAACAGTGAGTCATTTAGATACAACCTGTTCTCAGGTTAAGTGTCTTCATGTAGCAGAATTCTTTATTTCATATTGATTTTGGATGTCGTGGATAAGTAAGATTAAAGGGCGTATTACTAGGGAAAATTTTATTATCATTGACTTTGTAAAATGCCCTGTAGTACAAAACTAGGTATCATGAGATAAACCCTGTCATTTCTCTCATCAGACTACAGAGAAATGTAACCTCAATGTGAAGTGAGCTGCTGACGAGGTCAATGGTCTGAAAGTATTTGAAATTACCTGCACTCATGTTGGCTGTCATAACGCTGCATGGTCCCCTCCTCCCCTTCCCCTCTTCTTTTTGGAAAAAGACTTTTTTTTTTTTTTTTACTAGGCAGTTGTTTTTCCTGGCTTGACTTGTGGTCTGTGATTATTCTCTAAATTGTGACTTCCAGTGGTTTCATGATGTCATTTTTCTTCTTTTTTCCTTGAATGGTATAAAGAATTTTTATTTAATAGTAGTATTTTAATGCTTAGGCCTAGAGACAGCAGGATTATATTTTGTTGCTACCATATTGAGGTCATTATTTGGAACCTGAATGAACAAGGATAAGTACATCTGTGATGGGATTTTAGCAGGGAGAGGTCCTTAAAGATTACCCAGTTTGTTCCTCTAGTCAGTGATTTGTTCATTTATTCAAATATTTGAGTGTCTATATGCTTTTCTTTGCAGTATTTCTTTTCCCAGATGTTGGTAATAACACCTTCAGTACAACTATCTCAAGCCAAAAATCTTAGAACTGAGTACTGTCCAACCTAGTAGCCACTAGCCACATGTTACTATTTAAATGAACATTAGTTAAAATGAAGTAAAATATTGAGTTCCTCACTCACATTAGCACATTTCAAGCTGGATCCATGTGGCTGGAGGCTGCCCTGTGGGACACTGTCACTGTGTAGAACATTTCCATCACTGCAGGACATTCATTTGGACAGCACTACCTCAGAGCACTCCTTGACTCCAGGGGAGTCAGCATCCCCATCCCCATCCACTTAATCTCCCGAGACCTACGTCTGTCAGATTTGTTCCCTTTAAAGAATCCTCCCTTGTCTTAGTTTAGGTCTTCATCACCTGTCTTCTGAATTACGGCTTAAATTCAGTGACCAGCCTTGTGAAGCTGTCCCTGCCGCTGCCCCTCCAGCTGTAGCCACCTTCTCCCTTGTGCTCTGTGCATCCCCCATATACACCTGTCAGAGCACTGGCCCCACGGAATGCTACATGCTTGTTTACAGACTTTTCTTCTTGTGGACTGAGAGGTTCTTGGGAGTCCAGGATTGGGCTTTGGTTTTTCCAGGGCGAGGGGCAGGCACAGTGACTGACACATAACTACATATATATGTGTTTATTGAGCAGGTAGAGGCATGGATGGATGGAGGCCATAGCAGGTTGCAGTTTGAAGGCAAGAGATCTTTGGATAGCTGAGCTGTCTGTCTCGTTTCTGTCCGCGTGCCCTGCATCCCGGCCCCGGCCGCCCGCCGGAGGTCGCCCAGGAGGCAGAGGGCTGACTGGTCTGCTGCCCGGGCCCAGGAGTGCCTGGTGTAGCGGTCGCGGAGCCATCCCGGCGTCTGCTGCCATGACCCACTCTCCCCTCAGAGGGGACTCTTCCTCAGCGGTGGCTGCAGAGAGAGATGAGCGGCGGCTCCTGGCCGCAGGACCGTGAGACGGGTTCGTGGCCGGCCAGTTAGGGGGACGCTGCGGACCACCGCCTGCGCCGCCTCGGACTGGTTCCTTGGGCCCCGGAGGCTCGCGGCGGGCCCTGCGGGAGGCGGCATGTTCCCGCGGAGGCTGCTGGCCGCCTGGCTGGCGGGGACGCGGGGCGGGGGCCTGCTGGCGCTTCTGGCCAATCAGTGCCGCTTCGTCACGGGCCTGCGCGTGCGGCGCGCGCAGCAGATCGCGCAGCTCTACGGCCGCCTCTACTCCGAGAGCTCACGCCGCGTCCTCCTCGGCCGCCTCTGGCGCCGGCTGCACGGCCGTCCTGGCCATGCCTCTGCCTTGATGGCGGCGTTCGCCGGCGTCTTCGTTTGGGACGAGGAGAGGATCCAGGAGGAG
>NW_026655133.1:0-7517 GCF_009828535.3 Hylobates moloch
AAGAAGTTTCACAGAATGCTTCTGTGTAGTTTTTATTTGAAGTTATTCCTTTTTCCTCTAAAGGCCCCCTACGGCTCAAAATACCCTCTTCCAGTTTCTACAGAAAGAGTGTTTCAGAACTGCTCAATCAAAGGTAATCTTCAACTCTGTTAGTTGAATGCACAGAACAGAAAGAAGTTGCACAGCATGCTTCTGTGTAGTTTTTGTTTGAAGATATTCCTTTTTCCACTATAATACCCTTAGCGCTCACAATGTCCACTTGCAGTTTCTACAGAAAGAGTGTTTCAGAACTGCTCCATCAAAACTAATATTCAACTCTGCTAGTTGAATGAACAGAAAAGAAAGAAGTTTCACAGAATGCTTCTGTGTAGTTTTTATTTGAAGATATATCTTTTTCCGCTATAGGCCCCTTAGCGCTCCGAATGTCCCCTTTCAGTTTCTACAGAAAGAGTGTTTCACAACTGCTCTATCAAAAGTAAGCTTCAACTCTGTTAGTTGAACACACAAAACAGAAAGATGTTCCACAGAATGCTTCTGTGTAGTTTTTATTTGACGATATTCCTTTTTCCACTGTAGGCCCCTTAGTGCTCCGAAAGTCCCCAAGCGGTTTCTACAGAAACAGTGTTTCAGAACTGCTCAATCAATAGTAAGCTTCACCTCCGTTAGTTGAATGCACAGAACAGAAAGAAGTTTCACAAAATGCTTCTGTGTAGTTTTTATTTGAAGATATCCCTTTTCCACTATAAGCCCCTTAGCGCTCAGAATGTCTACTTGCAGTTTCCACAGAAAGAGTGTTTCACAACTGCTCTATTAAAAGTAAGCTTCAACTCTCTTAGTTGAATGCAGAGAACAGAAAGAAGTTTCATAGAATGCTTCTGTGTAGTTTTTATTTGAAGATATTCCTCTTTCCACTAAAGGCCCCCTAGTGCTCAAAATATCCCCATCCAGTTTCTACCGAAAGACTGTTTCAGAACTGCTCAATCAAAACTAATCTTCAACACTGTTAGTTGAAAGCACAGAACAGAAAGAAGTTGCACAGAATGCTTCTGTGTAGCTTTCGTTTGAAGATATTCCTTTTCCATTATAATACCCTTAGCGCTCAGAATGTCCACTTGCAGTTTCTACAGCAAGAGTGTTTCAGAACTGCTCTATCAAAAGTAAGCTTCAACACTGCTAGTAGAATGCACAGAACAGAAAGAAGTTTCACCGAATGCTTCTGTGCAGTTTTTATTTGAAGATATTCCTTTTTCCGCTATAGGCCCCTTAGCGCTCCGAATGTCCCCTTGCAGTTTCTACGGAAAGAGTGTTTCATAACTGCTCTATCAAAAGTAAGCTTCAACTCTGTTAGTTGAATGCACAGAACAGAAAGGTGTTTCACAGAATGCGTCTGTGTAGTTTTTATTTGAAGATATTCCTTTTTCGACTGTAGGCTCCTTTGTGCTCCGAGTATCCCCATGCGGTTTCTCCACAAACAGTGTTTCAGAACTGCTCAATCAAAAGTAAGCTTCAACTCCGTTAGTTGAATGCACAGAGAAGAAAGAAGTTTCACAAAATGCTTCTGTGTAGTTTTTATTTGAAGATATTCCTTTTTCCACTATAAGCCCCTTAGCGCTCAGAATGTCTACTTCCAGTTGCTACAGAAAGAGTGTTTCAGAACTGCTCTATCAAAAGTAAGCTTCAACTCTCTAAGTTGAATGCAAAGAACACAAAGAAGTTTCACAGAATGCTTCTGTGTAGTTTTTATTTGAAGATATTCCTTTTTCTACTGTAGGCCCCTTAGTTCTCCGAATGTCCCCTTGCAGTTTCTACAGAAACAGTGTTTCAGAACTGCTCAATCAAAAGTAAGCTTCAACTCTGTTAGTTGAATGCACAGAACAGTAAGAAGTTTCACAGAATGCTTCTGTGTACTTCTTATTTGAAGATATTCCTATTTCCACTAAAGGCCCCCTAGTGCTCAAATTATCCTGTTCCAATTTCTACAGAAAGAGTGTTTCAGAACTGCTCAATCAAAACTAATCTTCAACTCTGTTTGTTTTAATGCACAGAACAGAAAGAAGTTGCACAGAATGCTTCTGTGTAGTTTTGTTTGAAGATTTTCATTTTCCCCTATAATACCCTTAGCGCTGAGAATGTCCACTAGCAGTTTCTACAGAAAGAGTGTTTCAGAACTGCTCTATCAAAAGTAAGCTTCATCTCTGCTAGTTGAATGCACAGAACAGAAAGAAGTTTCACAGAATGCTTCTGTGCAGTTTTTATTTGAAGAAATTCTTTTTTCCGCTATAGGCCCCTTAGCGCTCTGAATGTCCACTTGCAGTTACTACAGAAAGAGTGTTTCAGAACTGCTCAATCAAAACTAAGCTTCAACACTGTTAGTTGAATGCACAGAACAGTAAGAAGTTTCACAAAATGCTTCTGTGTAGTTTTTATTTAAGATATTCCTTTTTCCACTAAAGGCCCCTTAGGGCTCAAAATATCCTCTTCCAGTTTCTACAGAAAGAGTGTTTCAGAACTGCTCAATCAGAACTAATATTCAACTGTGTTTGTTGAATGCACAGAACAGAAAGTAGTTGCACAGAATGCTTCTGTGTAGTCTTTGTTGGAAGATATCCGTTTTTCCACTATAATAACCTTAGTGCTCAGAATGTCCACTTGCAGTTTCTACAGAAAGGGTGTTTGAGAACTGCTCAATCAAAACTAATCTTCAACTCTGCTAGTTGAATGAACAGAACAGAAAGAAGTTTCACAGAATGCTTCTGTGTAGTTTTTATTTGAAGATATACCTTTTTCCGCTGTAGGCCCCTTAGCGCTCCGATTGTCCCCTTCCAGTTTCTACAGAAAGAGTGTTTCACAACTGCTCTATCAAAAGTAAGCTTCAACTCTGTTAGTTGAACGCAGACAACACAAAGATGTTTCAGAGAATTTTTCTGTGTAGTTTTTATTTGAAGATATTCCTTTTTCAACTATAGGCCCCTTAGTGCTCCGAATTTCCCCATGCGGTTTCTACACAAACAGTGTTTCAGAACTGCTCTATCTAAAGTAAGCTTCACCTCCGTTAGTTGAATGCACAGAACAGAAAGTAGTTTCACAAAATGCTTCTGTGTAGTTTTTATTTGAAGATATTCCTTTTTCCACAATAAGCCCCTTAGCGCTCAGAATGTCTACTTGCAGTTTCTACAGCAAGAGTGTTTCAGAACTGCTCTATCAAAAGTAAGCTTCAACTATCTTAGTTGAATGCACAGAATAGAAAGAAGTTGCACAGAATCCTTTTGTGTAGTTTTTATTTGAAGATATTCCTTTTTCCACAATAGGCTCCTTTGTGCTCGGATTGTCCACTTGCAGTTTCTACAGAAAAAGTGTTTCAGAACAGCTCAATCAAATGTATGCTTCAACTCTGTTAGTTGAATGCACAGAACAGTAAGAAGTTACACAGAATGCTTCTGTGTAGTTTTTATTTGAGGATATTTCTTTTTCCACTAAAGGCCCCCTAGTGCTCAAAATAGCCTCTTCCAGTTTCTACAGAAAGAGTGTTTCGGAACTGCTCAATCAAAACTAAGCTTCAACTCTGTTAGTTGAATGCACCGAAGAGTAAGAAGTTTCACAGAATGCTTCTGTGGACTTTTTATTTGAAGATATTCCTATTTCCACCAAAGGCCCCCTAGTGCTCAAAATATCCTCTTCCACTTTCTACAGAAACAGTGTTTCAGAACTGCTCAATCAAAACTAATATTCAACTCTGTTAGTTGAATGCAGAGAACAGAAAGAAGTTGCACAGAATGCTTCTGTGTAGTTTTTGTTTGAAGATATTCCTTTTTCCACTATAATACCCTTAGCGCTGAGAATGTCCACTTGCAGTTTCTACAGAAAGAGTGTTTCAGAACGGCTCTATCAAAAGTAAGCTTCAACTCTGCTAGTTGAATGCACAGAACAGAAAGAAGTTTCACAGACTGCTTCTGTGTAGTTTTTATTTGAAGATATTGCTTTTTCCGCTATAGGCCCCTTAGCGCTCCGAATGTCCCCTTGCAGTTTCTATAGAAAGAGAGTTTCACAACTGCTCTATCAAAGGTAAGCTTCAACTCTGTTAGTTGAATGCACAGAACAGAAAGATGTTTCACAGAATGCTTCTGTGTACTTTTTATTTGAAGATAGTCCTTTTTCCACTATAGGCACTTTAGTGCTCCCATTGTCCCCATGCAGTTTCTACAGAAACAGTGTTTCAGAACTGCTCAATCAATAGTAAGCTTCAACTCCGTCAGTTGAATGCACAGAACAGAAAGAAGTTTCACAAAATGCTTCTGTGTAGTTTTTATTTGAAGATATTCCTTTTTCCACTATAAGCCCCTTAGCGCTCAGAATGTCTACTTGCAGTTTCTACAGAAAGAGTGTTTCAGAACTGCTCTATCAAAAGTAAGCTTCAACTCTCTTAGTTGAATGCACAGAACAGAAAGAAGTTGCACAGAATGCTTATGTGTAGTTTTCGTTTGAAGATATTCCTTTTTCCACTATAGGCCCTTTTGTGCTCCGTATGTCCCATTGCAGTATCTACAGAAACAGTGTTTCAGAACTGCTCAATCAAAAGAAAGCTTCAACTCTGATAGTTGAATGCACGGAACAGAAAGAAGTTTCACAGAATGCTTCTGTGTAGTTTTTATTTGAAGATATTCCTTTATCCGCTATAGGCCCCTTAGCGCTCGGAATGTCCCCTACAGTTACTACAGAAAGAGTGTTTCAGAACTGCTCAATCAAAACTAAGCTTCACCTCCGATAGTTGAATGCACAGAACAGTAAGAAGTTTCACAGAATGCTTCTGTGTAGTTTTTATTTGAAGATATTCCTTTTTCCACTAAAGGCTCCCAAGGGCTCAAAATATCCTCTTCCAGTTTCTACAGAAAGAGTGTTTCAGAGCTGCTCAATCAAAACTAATCTTCAACTCTGTTAGTTGAATGCACAGAACAGAAAGAAGTTGCACAGCATGCTTCTGTGTAGTTTTTGTTTCAAGATATTCCTTTTTCCACTGTAATATCCTTAGCACTCAGGATGTCCACTTCCAGTTTCTACAGAAAGAGTGTTTCAGAACTGCTCAATCAAAACTATTCTTCAACTCTGCTAGTTGAATGAACAGAACAGAAGGAAGTTTCACAGAATGCTTCTGTGTAGTTTTTATTTGAAGATATACCTTTTTCCGCTATAGGCCCCTTAGCGCTCCGAATGTCCCCTTGCAGTTTCTACAGAAAGAGTGTTTCACAACTGCTCTATCAAAAGTCAGCTTCAAATCTGTTAGTTGAACGCACAGAACAGAAAGATGTTTCACAGAATGCTTCTGTGTAGTGTTTATTTGAAGATATTCCTTTTTCCACTATAGGCCCCTTACTGCTCCGAATATCCCCATGCAGTTTCTACAGAAACAGTGTTTCAGAACTGCTCAATCAAAAGTAAGCTTCATCTCCGTTAGTTGAATGCACAGAACAGAAAGAAGTTTCACAAAATGCTTCTGTGTAGTTTTTGTTGGAAGATATTCCTTTTCCACTATAAGCCCCTTAGCGCTCAGAATGTCTACTTGCAGTTTCTACAGAAAGAGTGTTTCAGAACTGCTCTATCAAAAGTAAGCTTCAACTCTGTTAGTTGAATGCACAGAACAGAAAGAAGTTTCACCGAATGCTTCTGTGCACTTTTTATTTGAAGATATTCGTTTTTCAATTATAGGCCCATTAGTGCTCCGAATGTCCCTATGAAGTTTCTACAGAAAGTGTGTTTCAGAACTGCTCAATAAAAAGGAAGCTTCAACTCGGTTAGTTGAATGCACAGAACAGAAATAAGTTTCACAAAATGCTTCTGTGTAGTTTTTATTTGAAGATATTCGTTTTTCCACTATAAGCCCCTTAGCGCTCAGAATGTCTACTTGCAGTTTCTACAGAAAGAGTGTTTCAGAACTGCTCTATCAAAAGTAAGCTTCAACTATCTTAGGTGAATGCACAGAACAGAAAGAAGTTTCACAGAATGCTTCTGTGTACTTTTTATTTGAAGATATTCCTTTTTCCACTATAGGCCCCTTTGTGCTCTGAATGTCCCCTTGCAGTCTCTACAGAAACAGTGTTTGAGAACTGCTCAATCAAAAGTAAGCTACAACTCTGTTAGTTGAGTGCACAGAACAGTAAGAAGTTTCACAGAATGCTTCTGTGTAGTTTTGATTTGAAGATCTTTGTTTTCCACTAAAGGCCCCCTAGATCTCAAAATATCCTCTTCCAATTTCTACAGAAAGTGTGTTTCACAACTGCTCCATCAAAAGTAAGCTTCAACTCTTAGTTGAACGCACAGAACACAAAGATGTTTCAGAGAATTTTTCTGTGTAGTTTTTATTTGAAGATATTCCTTTTTCCACAATAAGCCCCATAGCGCTCAAATTGTCTACTTCCAGTTTCTACAGAAAGAGTGTTTCAGAACTGCTCTATCAAAAGTAAGTTTCAACTATCTTAGTTGAATGCACAGAACAGAAAGAAGTTTCACAGAATCCTTCTGTGTAGTTTTTATTTGAAGATATTCCTTTTCCCAAAATAGGCTCCTTTGTGCTCGGATTGTCCACTTGCAGTTTCTACAGAAAAAGTGTTTCAGAACAGCTGAATCAAAAGTATGCTTCAACTCTGTTAGTTGAATGCACAGAACAGTAAGAAGTTTCACAGAATGCTTCTGTGTAGTTTTTATTTGAAGATATTCCTTTTTCCACTAAAGGCCATATAGGGCTCAAAATATCCTCTTCCAGTTTCTACAGAAACAGTGTTTCGGAACTGCTCAATCAAAACTAAGCTTCAACTCTGCTAGTTGAATGCACAGAACAGAAAGAAGTTTCACAGAATGCTTCTGTGTACTTTTTATTTGAAGATATTCCTTTTTCCTCTATAGGCCCCTTAGCGCTCTGAATGTCCCATTGCAGTTTCTACAGAAAGAGTGTTTCAGAACTGCTCTATCAAAAGTAAGCTTCAACTCTGTTATTTGAATGCACAGAACAGAAAGAAGTTTCACAGAATGCTTCTGTGTAGTTTTTATTTGAAGATATTCCTTTTTCAACTATAGGACCGTTAGTGCTTGGAATGTCCCCATGCGGTTCCTACAGAAACAGTGTTTCAGAACTGCTCTATCTAAAGTAAGCTTCACCTCCGTTAGTTGAATGCACAGAACAGAAAGAAGTTTCACAGAATGCTTCTGTGTAGTTTTTATTTGAAGATATTCCTTTTTCCACTAAAGGCCCATTAGTTCTCCGAATGTCCTCTTGCAGTTACTACAGAAACAGTGTTTCAGAACAGCTCAATCAAAACAAAGCTTCAACTCTGTTAGTTGAATGCACAGAACAGAAAGAAGTTGCACAGAATGCTTCTGTGTAGTTTTTGTTTGAAGATATTCGTTTTTCCTCTATAATAACCTTAGCGCTCAGAATGTCTACTTGCAGTTTCTACAGAAAGATTGTTTCAGAACTGCTCTATCAAAAGTAAGCTTCATCTCTGCTAGTTGAATGCACAGAACAGAAA
>NW_026655134.1:0-7517 GCF_009828535.3 Hylobates moloch
AAAAAAAAAAAAAAAAAAAACAAAAGCCAGGTGCGGTGGCTCATACCTGTAATCCCAGCACTTTGGGAGGCCGAGGTCAAGAGATCATGAGGTCACGGGATCGAGACCATCCTGGCCAACATGGTGCAACCCCGTCTCTACTAAAAATACAAAAATTAGCCAGGTGTGGTGGTGTGTGCCTGTAGCTCCAGCTCCTTAGGAGGCTGAGGCAGGAGAATCACTTGAACCCAGGAGGTGGAGGTTGCAGTGAGCCAAAATTGCACCATTACACTCCAGCCTGGCGACAGAGGAAGACTCCGTCTCAAAAAAACAAACAAAACCATGGTGGCTTACCCACAACTGTAAAAGCCCTCTCTGGGCTTCATACTATGCCTATCTTGTTTCTGGTTTCTTCCTTCTAGTGCATCTTATGCCACCAACCTAACTGGCAAATTCATTATCACCTTGCTTGAGATCCTATAATCCCTAGCATCTCTTGGGATCAAGGCCAATGTCTGCTATCTGACCTGTTTCTAACTTTACTCACTCCAATATACAGCCTCTAATCCCATTAGGCAAATATTTTCTTTCATATGCTCTCCCTCATTCAAAACTATGGTAATTCTTTATTCAATGAATATTTCGTCCAGCCTTCTCAAAGTACAGTTCAAGTTGATTTACGCCTTCCTTAGACTGTGACTCTATAGACAACCCCCTGTGGGCACCTGCACTACAGCTCAGGCCTCATGGCGTTTTGCTCTATATTCCTAAATAGACAACATATTCTTTGAGATTGGAGCCCTCATCTCATATGGTTCAATAGGCAAGTATCCCGTAAATAATGCTGCATAGAATTTATTCTCAATTCCTATGTTTTGTTACTGACTACGGTTTACATATCAGTGTTTTTTATCTCAGGTCGATTCAACAAAAAATTAAGCCATACATTTTTGTAATGAGGTATATACTCACATTTTGCATTGTTTTCTCAATAAGTGTGTACAACAATGGGCTGGCAGAAACCTTGAAGTTGCTGGTACCTGAAAAGAAATTATTTTATCATTGCCCCTTCTCCATTCTAGTAATGTTCACGCTGCTACTTCTACAACTATAAGTACTTGACAAATAAGACAGTAATCTAGATCAGTGGCCCTATGCAACAACTATCCCATTCATCAAGCAGACAAAAGTAATCTTGGTATCAAGCTCTTTAGCAACTATGCTAACGTGACTCAAGTGAGGCTCTTACTACTCCTTGAGTTTGCATACTTTAATCCAAGTGATATTTTTAAAAAACATCAGAGCATTTAGGCCAGGCATGGTGGCTCACGCCTGCAATCCCAGCACTTTGGGAGGCCCAGGCGGGTGGATCATCCTGGCTAACATGGTGAAACCCCATCTCTACTAAAAATACAAAAAGTTAGCCGGGCATGGTGGCGGGCACCTGTAGTCCCAGCTATTCGGGAGGCTGAGGCAGGAGAATGGCGTGAACCCGGGAGGCGGAGCTTGCAGTGAGCCGGGACCACACCACTGCACTCCAGCCTGGGCGACAGAGCGAGATTCCGTCTCAAAAAAAAAAAAAAAAAAAAAAAAAAAATCAGAGCAGTTTTAGGTTCAGCAGCAAAATTAAGAGAAAGGTACCTAGAGGTCCCACAAATCCACTGCCCCCAAACATGTGCAGCCTCCCCCATTAGCAATTTCATGTTTAACTTTCTAGTTCACCCAGGTTAGAGCTATATATAGTATGCTTGCTATACTCAGCACATTCTGCGGCAAACATACAACAGGGAAATAACTAACCTAAAGAGGTTTAATTGTAACTCTTCCCTTTTTTCCCCCATGTAGACATTTCACTATTCTCAGTTCATCAGCTACATCTGCACCTTCTTTTTTAACCCATTCCTGTTGAATGTACAGCTGCACTTTAAATAACATTCAAAATTTTTGTCAATTTTCTGCTGCCAGTGAACATTCAAACTCTTCTAGAAGTTTCATTATCCAATATTTCTATCAGTGATGCCACAACGTACCAGGATGTGAATTACTCTCTAAGTACCATTCTATATGGCATGATTTAGTTTCTTCTCACCTCAATATAGTCCAGACTTATGGTCCTAAAACTTTAGTGCATCAGAATTACCTGGAATGCTTGTTAAAGTTTTTTGTTTATTTGTTTGGGTTTTTTTGCTTCAGGATACTTTGTCCTTAAGAAAATAATAGGTTTTTATTCCCCAAGGGTTGCCAGAAAAAAAGCCCAGTTTTTTTGTTTGTTTTTTTTTTTTGAGATAGAGTCTTGCTCTGCCACCCAGGCTGGAGTGCAATGGCACCATCTTGGCTCACCGCAACCTCTGCCTCCCGGGTTCAAGTAATTCTCCTGCCTCAGCCTCCTGAGTAGCTGGGATTACAGGTGCTTGCCACCACGCCCAGCTAATTTTTGTATTTTTAGTAGAGACAGGGTTTCACCATGTTGGCCAGGCTGGTCTTGAACTCCTGACCTCAGGTGATCCGCCTGCCTTGGCCTCCCAAGTGCTGAGATTACAGGCGTGCACTACCGCGCCCAGCCCAAAAAGCCCAGTTTTTAGACCAACACTCCCATTTCTGACTCAAAGGTCTGAGGTGGACCTGAAAGTTTGCATTTGTAACAGTTCCTGATGCTACTGATCTGGGGGCCACATTGAGAACTACCCACTGCTCTAGACAAGGCAATCGTGCTCACTGTGTAACTTGACCGACTATTTAAAGGAAGGTTAAGATACAGGCTGAGGGCAATGGCTCATGCCTGTAACCACAGCATTTTGGGCAGCTGAAGTAGAATGCTTGAACTCAGGAGTTTGAGACCAGCCTGGGCAACATGGCAAAACCCCATCTCTACAAAAAAAGTTAGCCAGGTGGCTGAAGTGGGAGGATCACCTGAGCTCAGGAGGTCAAGGCTGCAGTGAGCCAAGATTGTGCCACTGCACTCCAGCCTGGGCATGCCACTGCACTCCAGCCTGGGCAATAGAATGAGACCCTGTCTCAAAAAAAAAAAAAAAAAAGCTTTCTTCCACTTCAAAGTAGTTTACCTGGCCAGGCACGGTGGCCCATGTCTGTAATCCCAGGCCGAGGCAGGCGGATCGCCTGAGGTCAGGAGTTCGAGACCATCCTGGCCAACATAGTGAAGCCCTGTCTCTACTAAAAATACAAAAAATTAGCTGGGCATGGTAGTGAGCACCTGTAATCCCAGCTACTCAGGAGGCTAAGGCAGGAGAATCGCTTGAATCTGGGAGACAGAGGTTGCAGTGAGCCGAGATCATGCCATTGCACTCCAGCCTGGGCGACAAGAGCAAAACTCTATCTCAAAAAAAAAAAAAAAAAAAAAGTTTACCTGAATTCATAAACAGCTAATGAAAGGGATACTTACCAAGAACCGCTTTATCCAGATTAATATAAGTGAAAGCCTTTAAATGCAAGGACGAAAGGTATCCCTAGAAGAGAAGGGAAAACACTAATAAGTATAAATCTGTTTATTTATCACATACAGTAGCATTAGGGATTCATTTTCAATTCTGGACTCTATTGAGACTAAACGCAAAGGCAAAAATGGTAAAAATCAAACCTATAAAAACATCATTTCTGGATGACAGCCTAAGCCCACAAGCTCAGGTGTCCAATATGGGAATGGATGATAAAGAATACCTCTAGCCATTCAGTGGCACCAACCGATCCAAAGTCTCCAGCACTCCAACTGGCAAAGATAATGCTTCTGCTGGGCTGAAACCCATCTGAAAGAGAAGAAAGTTAGCTTTACCTTAGGAAAGGTTATACATAGACAAAGATAGAAGGTATCCCACTTAAGATGAATCAGAAGGTCTAATTCCAAGATAGCAGATTCCAAAATCTTTTTTTTCTGAGCCAAAAAAGAAAAAAAGAGTAACAAAATCTTTTTTTTGAGACCCCAGGTAAAAGAATAAAAGAATAGGAATAATTTTTTTTAAGTAACCTATAAAGAGCAAGACAGGAGATCTGCAAATAAGATTTCGAGTACATAGCAGGGGCCAGTAGTCACCCTTTTACAATCTCATTCTTGGAGTTCCTTAACTTCTGGACCCAGAGATCACTGAAAACAGTGTAAGCATGATGATGCACATCTTGAGAAAAATCTTCATAGAGGTAAATCCAAACACTGGATTTTTAAAAAATAATTCTAAAATAAAATAAAAATTCACAAATTTAAGTTACAGGAAGAGTCTGCAGAGAAACTACATTTGTGACAACACCTTTTGGGGTTACATGTATCACACTGCCCTCCACCCTGCCCACTTCCCTCAGTGTATCTTTTTCTCCATTAATGTACTCTGTATTAAAGTTAAGCATTGCA
The DNA here is from genome assembly GCF_009828535.3 of Hylobates moloch. Classification (NCBI taxonomy): domain Eukaryota; kingdom Metazoa; phylum Chordata; class Mammalia; order Primates; family Hylobatidae; genus Hylobates; species Hylobates moloch. Next base: position 4,337 of record NW_026655134.1, read on the forward strand.
GTTTGCCCTATGACCCAAAGATTCAAGAATGTGACGTGATTTTGAATGTGTGGGTGGGTAGGAGTGTGAAAGAGTGGCAAGTAGGACAGAAAGCCTCAAAAATAAAAGAGGCGGGGCATGGTGGCTCACTAGCAGCATTTTGGGAGGCTGAGGCGGGTGAACCACTTGAGGTCAGACCAGCCTGGCCAACATGACGAAACCCCATCTCTAGTAAAAATACAAAAATTAGCCGGGCGTGGTGGTGGGTGCCTGTAATCCCAGCTACTCAGGAGGCTGAGGCAGGAGAATTGCTTTAAGTCGGGAGGCAGAGGTTGCAGTGAGCTGAGATCACGCCACTGCACTCCAGCCTGGGCAACGGAGTGAAACTCTGTCTCAAAAAATAAATAAATGAATAAACAGAACAAAATTTCAATAGCTGTTAGGCCTCAGTACATGAGTAGAGAGGTATGCTACTGCTTTCAAATAGATTGCTTAGGGACTATGATCCACCTTATCACTCTGGATCCACCAAACTAAGCACTAGGGCTCAATAACTCCACTGTCTCAAAGAAACTGGTGACTTCTAGCACAGTTAAGACACTTTATGGAAAGCTCTTTCAAAGGAAAAGGCAGCTACAACAAAAGACAATCTGCCTTGTATTTAAGAACTAGAGTCTAGCATGAGAGAACCACAGGAATGTAGGCAAAGTGAGCAAAGCACAGTATAACATCTAGAACTGTATGTAGTGCGCCAATATTCAAAGGAATCAAAATTTGTACTCTACCTTTTAAGACCATATCTGAGAACATCTGGGCAAGTTTCAATAGGAGAGCTGTGCCTACACCGGATTTTGCAGCTCCAGGGCCCCACGCATCTCTCTGGGCCCCAACTACAACATAGTGATCTTTAAAAAAGAAAAAAGAGGAAGAAAGAACTTACATAATCAGCTTCTAAACTTTTCTAGAATTAGCACATCAGTAGAAAGGTAAAAATGCAGTATATGTATTAAGGATAAAAGAGCCTTACTTCAAATCTGACTAAAAACTCTGGGAATTAAAAATTCACATGAGAATATTAATTTTACCTTACTAGTAGAGCTACTTTTTTCCTATACTACTAATTAATATTTACTGACTACTTAAGTCTAAGGACTTATTTCTTAGTAAGTGTTGGCTATTTTATTGCATTTAAAGTTAACTCCAGGGACCGGCAAACTACAGCCCGCGTGCCCATTCACTACGTACAGTCTGCCTGTTTTCTTGCTCCCACAGAGTTGAACAGCTAAAAGAGAGACTGGATAGCCTGCAAAAGGTTTATTATCTGCCTCCTTAAGAAATTTGCTTATCACTGGTCTAGTCAATAACTTAGAATAGATTTTCTAGTCATAATGGTCAATTTTTAACAAGAATTTCCTAGGGCCTTATTACCTCCCAATAAAACTGACACATAGGCTGGGCGCGGTGGCTCACGCCTGTAATCCCAGTACTTTGGGAGGCTGAGGCATGCAGATCACCTGAAGTCAGAAGCTCTGACCTCATGGAGCCTGACCAACATGGAGAAATCCTGTCTCTACTAAAAATACAAAATTAGCCAGGCGTGGTGGCACATGCCTATAATCCCAGCTACTGGGGAGGCTGAGGCAGAATGGCTTGAACCTGGAAGGCAGAAATTGCAGTGAGCCGAGATCACGCCACTGCACTCCAGCCTGGGCAACAAGAGTGAAACTCCTTCTCAAAAAAAAAAAAGAAACTGACACATAAACAATTCACTTTAGGACAGACAAGATTGAGCACTTCATAAAACCAAGCCACGCCAGCATTCCTACCCTCCCTCCTTCTCTAGCCACATCCTTAAGAACAGCAAAGAAAACAAAAAAAAGCAGGGGCGGGGGGGTCTTTACCTGGTTCTACAAAGCCTTTAATAACTCCAAAGATGTTAAGAATTTTTATCTCTTTCAGCACATTGCTCACAGTGAGCTTCACATTCTTGCTTTCTGAGGTTACCTTCCTACAGGTAGAGTCTGTTTTCCAGTCAGAGGGACAGTCTCCTTCCATATTCCTAGAATCAGAAAGCAGGCGTAAGTTCTGAGTTATTGTTCCTTGCCCAAGGTTTACTTCTGTCCAGTGAAGTTCTAGATTAAGAGGACATATAAACAAAACTTACTCTCAGCCCGGTGCAGTGGCTCACCCCTGTAATCCCAGCACTTTGGGAGGCCGAGACAGGTGGATCACAAGGTCAGGAGTTCAAGACCAGCCTGACCAACATGGTGAAACCCCGACTCTACTAAAAATACAAAAATTAACTGGGCATGGTGGCGTGCGCCTGTAATCCCAGCTACTAAGGAGGATGAGGAGGAGAATCGCTTGAACCTGGGAGGCGGAGGCTGCAGTGAGCCGAGATCATGCCACTGCACTCCAGCCTGGGTGGCAGAGCACAATTCCTGTTTCAAAAAAACAAAACAAAACAAAACGAAAACAAAAAAAACTTCCTCTCTAGTGGTGAACCATTTGCGTCTTACTTTGATCTGTAGGCAGCCAATTGAAAACCATTAATTAAGCAATATTTTAAAACACTTCTCTAACTATGCCTTTCTGCCAGACATAGTTACGTAGTTTATATTTGGAATACACACCAAGATGGACTCAAAATGAAGTTCTTCTAATATATAAAAGAATATTAATACATTTTTATGTTTCCCAACTGTCACCACTAACAAGGATAGTACACATTCTTAGCTCAGTTATAAAAAATATTCCTCAGCTGGGTGCGGTGGCTCACGCCTGTCATCCCAGCACTTTGGAAGGCTGAGGCAGAATTCGTTTAACCCAGAAGGTGAAGGTTGCAGTGAGCCAGGATCACGCCACTGCACTCCAGCCTGGGCAACAGAGTGAGACTGTCAAAAAAAAAAAAAAAATCCTGTGCTTCCCCTATCTAATTCCTCTGTGTTACCCAAGTAATAGCTGCTCCTAAGGGGGCTTACTTACATAAATATAGGTTGAAACATTATTACTCCCCTACTACATAAGGATAGGATGGGACGCTGGCTTCACAGGTTGGTTACGACTTGCAGGTGGTAGGTAGAATGAGTCAACAAAAATCACCTATGCTAAATGCCTCTTAGCGTTATCAATAGTCATAGTATGTTACACACTCTTTCCCATGCTAAATGCCTCTTAGCATTATCAATAGTCATAGTATGTT
>NW_026655135.1:0-7516 GCF_009828535.3 Hylobates moloch
AAAAACATTTTATAAGTTATTTTAAATTGATAACAATTTAACTTCGACCACACACAAAAAAGTTGTTCACTTTAACTCCACACAGTCATATTTTGAATTTTTGATGTCGCAATTTACATCTTTTTATATTACATGTACCATAGTTAGTGTAGTTATTATTTTAAATATTTTTATCTTTTAACCTTCTTACTAAAGATATAAGGAATTTACAAACCATCATTACCGTAGTAGAGTTTTTTTTTTTTTTTTTTTTTGAGGCAGAGTCTCGCTCTGTCGCCAGGCTGGAGTGCAGTGGCATGATCTCGCTCACTGCAACCTCCGGGGAAACTGACCCCAGGTGACACCTCACCTCCAAAAACTTGGATTAAGGTGTGGACCACCACCCATATTACTTTTACCAATGAGTTTTATACTTTCAAATGTTTTTGTGTTACTCACTAGCATTCTTTTCTTTCAGCTTGAAGAAGTTCCTTTAGCATTTCTTGTAAGACAGGTCTGGTGGTGAAGAACTCCCTTGACTTTTGTTTGCCTGGGAAGTCTTTATCTCTCCTTCATTTCTGAAGGACAGCTTTTCTTGGTATGGTATTTTTGGTGGGCACGTTTTTCCTTAATCACTTTGAAAATATCCCACTCTCTTCTGGTCTGTAAGGTTTCTGCTGAGAAATGTGCTGCTACTGCTAAGTGTACGGAAACTCCCTTTATTTTATTTCCTTTTTTTTTCTTGCTGTGTATATAATCTTCTCTTTGTCTTTGATCTTTAACAGTTAATTATAATATGACTTGGCTTTTATGTAAATCTGATTAGATTGAATCTGATTGGAGACCTTTGACCTTCCTGTAACTGGATATTTATATCTTTCTGCAGATTTGAGAGTTTTCTGCTTTTCTTTCTTTAAATAAGCTTTCTACACCTTTATATGCCTGTGTTTCCTCTTAAATGTCAGTGACTCCTAATTTGCTTTTTCTTTTTGATACTATCCCCAAAGTAAGCTTTCTTCATTCCATTTTATTCTTTTTTCTTTTTCTCATCTTACTGTATATTTTCAAATAAGTTGTTCTCAAGTGACAGATTCTTCTTCTTGATCAACACTTTTGTTGATTCTCTCTGTTGCATTTATTATTTCATTCCTTATATCTTTCAGTTCCAGGGTTTCTGTTGAATATTTTATTATTATCATTTCGATTTTGCTGTTAAATTTATTGTACTGGTCACTTATTGTTTTACTCCTTGAAATTTATTATTTCTCTTTATTTTCTTGACATTTGTAGACCTCCCATAAAGGAGATATTTTGAATTTTCTGTTATGTAGTTCATATATCTCCATCTCTTTAAGGTCAGTCACTGGCACCTTGTTTTGTCGATTTTATGATGTCATGTTTTCCTAATTATTTTTGGTCCTTGTAGTCATGAATCAATGTCTGTGCACTGAACAAGTAGGCCCTTCACAATCTGGTTTTGTCTGAAAACATCTTTCAGTAGTAAGCCTGTCCAGACATTTTGAAACGGTTGTCTGGTATGGTCCCTATGCTGTTGAGCACTACAGTCATTGCAGGGCTAGGGAATTCCGAAGCCCTAGACCACTGCAAATTATGCTGTACTAAGATGGGATTTGTATGGGACCCCTGTGCTGCTGAGACTGGCATAGGGCTGGAATCCTATGGTCACCAATGTTGGTGCAGCATTGGAGTGTGCCTAAAGCCTGTGGCCCCTGAGGCTAGCACAGCTCTGGGCATGCCTGAAACCCACAGCCACTAAGGCCGGCCTATCACTGTGGGTTATTCAGAGCTCAAGGCCACTGCAGTCAGCTGGCCACAATGCAGACCAAAACTTGATTCTATTGCATAGGGGCTACAGGCTCCTCTCTGGTGCCAAGTTGGTTCTAAAGGCTCCGTACATAGGTTTTAGCCTGGACATGGAATTCTGACTGATGCTAGATTTCATTGTAGCAGGCAAAGTCTTATGCTTACTTCCCTCTCTTTCCCCCAGGCAGACAGTATCTCTTTCCATGCTATGCTTACTGGGTTTGTGGAGGGGTGACAGAGGTAATAAAACTGTTCTTCTTGCCCTCTTTGATGCGTCTTTTCTTATTATTACACTAGAACCTAGTACTTTGATTGCTCACCTGATTTCCTCAGCCCTGGTGAAGATGTTTTCATGCATGGATAGTTGTTCAAATTACAGTTTCTTCAGGGAGACAATGGCTGGAGAGTCCTATTCTGATACCCTACTCCACCCTCCACCCCACTGGAAAATATCAGGTACCAGTTATTGGTATGTTTACAAGATAAATTTGTCATCCTTCTTTAAGAGATTTATGAACAAGAGTTAGTTTATTCAGTTATTTCACTCGTCTCTGGGGAAAATATCTAATTGTTTTACTTCTCTTTTTGTCTAGTTATAATGTGAAGATAATCATTCACATAATCAACAATATGTAAAAACTGCCAGTGATAAGCCTAGCATTTGGGCTGGTGCCATAGGGCAAGACTAAATAAGATACTACACACAAGTAATTTACACTCTGATTGAATAGGCATGACCAAGAATTCAACAACATACAGCAGAGGCTGGGCGTGGTGGCTCTTGCCTATAATCACTGCACTTATGGAAGCCAAGGCAGAAGGATTGCTTGAGGTCAGGAGTTTGAGACCAGCCTGGCCGACGTGGTGAAATCCCGTCTCTACTAAAAATACAAAAATTAGCCAGGCAAGGTGGCGCATGCCTGTAGTCCCAGCTACTCAGGAGGCTGAGGCAGGAGAATCACTTGAACATGGGAGGCGGAGGTTGCAGTGAACCGAGATCACGCCACGGCACTCCAGCCTGGTTGACAGAGTGAGCATGTGTCTCAAAAACAAAAACAAAACAAGAAAAACAAAACACATGATAGACAATGCTTAATAAAAAGATAAACCATGTAGTCCTGGATATGGGTGATTTCACGGTTCTTAGTTAAAAGATAGAAGAGATAGGATATAAATCAGAGGGCGAAATTCATGAATGAGGGACTTGTATAGGTGCAGAAGACAATGTATCTGTTTGCCCAGGAAGGACCAAGACTTCTGGTCCACCATGCTCTTCCTCACACACTTGACAAAGAATTAATTCTTTTGTTGGTTTCCACTATGACACAGGAAGTAAGATGGTAGCAAAAAGAAAACAGGATTTGGAAATCAATAAGCCAAGCAAGAAATCTACAAAGCTGTTTTACTGTGTTTCAACTGTGTCTCAAGTGAGTACAAGGTTAATGGAGAACAGATTCCTTCATTAGATACCTTTAATAGACTTCTTTGTCCTCTTTATTTGCAACGGAAAGAACAAAGACTTTAGAGTCAGGAAGTCCTAGCTTAAAATCTTACTCTACTTCATTACAAAATTGTTTTATGAGAATTGCTTCACATATTTGAAGCTCAGATTCCTCATTTATGAGATAGGTATAAAATATATGTATCTTGAAAAATCTATATCTTGAAGTCCTGTTGTGACGTTTAAGTGAAATACCTAGTTAAGGTGGCTGGTATTATGCCTGACACACACACAAAAATGTGTTCCATAAATGCTAGTGTACATTAATACTAATATTAAAGATTTCAATGCCTCCATAAGTAAGGCTAAAATGTACCTGAGAAGAAAGGTGGGATGGGCCATTCCAGAAAGAGGGAGCAGCATGAATAAAGAAACAGAGGTTGACTTGGTGTATTTTGAGGGCACAGGTTAATGAGGCAGTGGAACACACTTGATCAGAGTCTTCTTGAGAAATACGATCAAATAGGCATCTCCACAACAATCGTACTGTAAGAACTAACAAACAGAGGAATCATGAAGTGGAGGCCAGGTACTAATTATCTCTTAGGAGTAATTTATGAATATGCAATATGTTATCTAACTTGCTTTTCCTCATTGTAAATTGACGTTAGGTTGTAAATTTTGACTTACAGATGTACAGACTCCAGAATACTCTTGCTTGGATTAAACAGTGCTACAAACAATAGCTAATTCCACAATGATTAACCTAGCATGAAAGCATTGCCAAACACAGCTTTCACCTCATCAATGACTGGCAGATCATCTAAGATGGAGAAGTAGGTGATAAACACCATATGGTCTATAGGACCCAAATGCAAATTATTAGATTGCTCCAGGCCCCATTAGAAGAACAACACAGACACCAGAATTCACCTAAACCCAATACAGTAAGACATGCAGGTGTGACTTTGAAGCCATTTTCAGGCAACAGCACTGTCATTTGCCACATCATCAAACAAAAAGAAGACAACAAGAGAAAAAGCGTACATAGCTAGCATCAGGCAGCTAATATCCAACAATGTTAGCCACATTAAAAGATGAGGTTTCCTTTGATGCCTTTATTCTCAAGTTAGTGGTATATTAATTTAATTTCTGCCTGCTGGTCCCACTGTGGGTTGTTAACACCTCAAATTCATATTTGTTGAGTCTGATAAATTGCTGAAATGTGCTCATTTTTCATCTTTGGTTCCTAGTAGTTTATATAGTTTGGAGTTTAAATTCCAGCTGCACTGTGGTTACCTTATTAGAAGGAAGATCTAGAACATCTCCACGACTGCACAGATAGTTTAGTTAGGCAGTACTGGACTAGAGTAACTCTCAACATTTCTCATGCCGTAGCACATAATGGAAATTACGATTTTTGTAGAGCACCCTGGAATACACAATCTTGTGGTTAGAAATGATTGGTCTAGAGCCTCCAGCTGCCCCTGAGAGCTTACAGGAATCATTGTCTGAGCACATTTGAAATCCATTTGGAGTACAGTCATGTGCCACTGCACATCCGTTGGGAAGCTATGCCTTAGTTGATATCCAGTCCAATACTATTAGAGAAGGTGAGTGGCTTATTCTCTTGAAAAACAATTGCTAATCAGGTTTGGATTCCTAGTGAAAAGGACAGGTAATTATAACACTGAGGAGATTTGAAAAAAGTTAAAACCCAAATGAACAGATATTATTGAGTGTATGCCACAGGCAAGGCTTTTGCTGAGTATTATGACAAACACTAATATTGAATTTCGTGGTCCCTCTTCCTCCCAAAGAACTAGCAAACTCATAGAAAACAGAACAAAACTATCCCTCTCACTTCTGAAATCTAACTAAATCATAAAAGAGAATGTTAGAAATATTAGCACAGGGCTTTAATACAAAATAAGAGTAAGATGCCTCACTTCTCACTCATTGAAATATAAGACAAGGAGGAAAAGGAAACATGAATTATTTGAGGGAGACACAGAAGATGAGTTGCAAACATTATAGTTATCCTGGAAGTGGATAAAAGCAAATGGCAAGTCTAAGAAATTGTTAAACTTAACATGTTTGTGAACTTTCAAGTTTCTCTCCAAGATGCAGGAAATGCCTTTTCCTTACAGTGATTTTCAGATCACTAAAAACATCTGTTCTACCCAGACACTGTCACTATGGCACCAAGTGCTAGAGACCACACAAAGACTAAAGGGTACAGCAAGATCTGCTCTTCACAATCTCAGTTTCCAGAATCATGTGTTTCATGGACTATTTAAGTCAGAGATGGAGACATGAGCTCCATGAGACCCTGGATTTTGAAAGATTTTTCCACTGAAGAGCTAAAGATATTGCAGAGGTAATTTCATTAAAATAAAATGTTCAGGGATTCTAAGCACAGTTTTACAGCTGGTGGAGACAGAGATAGAAAGAAGAGTCAGGTGAATGTTTGCACTTTCCACAGATGCTTATCAAAGCCCTTTGTGCACTAGGCACTGTTCTTGGTGCTGGAGAATGGGCAGTGAAGAAAACAAAGCCTTCATTCAGTGGGAAAAGACATCAGGATTATAAAGTCCATTAAGAAAATATAGCAGAATAAGAGACCATTGGGAGCAGTGCTATATTTTATAAAGGCTGGTGAGGAAAGCTCTTACTGACAAGGAGATACGGCCTTTGAGTGGGCATGGGCTTTGAGTGAAAAGAGGAACCAGGCCATGTAAACACCTGGGAGAAGAGCATTCCAGTCATAGAGATGACCAAGTTCAAAGGCACTTAGGTGGAAACTATTCGAAGAGAAATGAAAAGACCATTGAATACGCAGGTGAATGAGTTAAGGAAATCAGCTAAGGAAATAACAGAAGGATAAGCAAACAAATATGAGAGAGTCCGATCACTTATGGTTTTACAGATGTGGTTTGAACCTTGGGATTGAAATTCACTGGTGATTTCCTTTGTTTGTTTGTTTCTTTTGAGACAGGGTCTCACTCTGTTGCCCAGGCTGGAGCACGGTGGCACAATCGTGACTCACTGTAGCCTTGATCTCCTGGGTTCAGCTGATCCTTCCACCTCAGCCTCCAAATTAGCTGGGACTACAGATGCGTACCACCATGCCTAGCTAATTTTTAATTTTTTTTTTAAGAGATGGGGTTCTCACTTTGTGACCCAGGCTCGTCTCAAAATCCTGTGCTCAAGCAATCCTCCAGCCTTGGCCTCCCAAAGTGCTGGAATTACAGGTGTGAGCCACTGCATCTGGCCACTGGTGCTTTCTAAGCAGAAGATAATGTAATGTAATTTGTGTTTAAGGATTCCCTTTTACTGCCATGGGAAAGTACACTATTGGGAAAAGGAAGCAGGTTGACATGTAGGAGGCAATTACAATCATCCAGATGAGATTTGTCGTTGGTTTGGATTCAGGCAGCAGCAGTAGCGAGGTGTTCGTGTACTGAATCCACTTTCAAGGTGGATACCTTGGGATGCGGGATACAAAGTAAGGGAGGGGTCAAGGATGATCACAAGGCTTTGGCTGGAGCAACCACAAGAATGGAGTTGCCATTTCCTCCTCTGGGAAGATGGTGGGATGATAAGTTGGGGCATATATGGGTGGACAGATCAGAAATTTGGTTTTGCTTATGTTAAATTTCAGATACCTCATAGACATCAAAGCAGTGCTATTTAATAGGCAGCCGGATATATGAGTCTCGGATGCAGGGATGACATCAGGGCCAGAGATATAAATTTGGGAGTCATTAGCATTGCAGAGAGTATTTAAAGCCATAGGCTGAATGAGATCACTGGGGAGTGAGGGCCCCACTCTGGGATTGAACCTCCCTCCTCTCAGATGCTGACAAAGCCACAAACAAATCAGAGAAATAGCAGTGATTACCGTTCAGCTGCCATACTACAATGCCAGGCAGCTGTGGTGCCCCTGGGTAAATACCCAAAGTAGCTAGTACTTAGCATTTTTTCAAAGTATTTCAGGAATCAATCTTTCTGACAGCCATGGAAATGCACAGCAAGGCAGCCTTCCACATGAGTAAAAATAATGTGTGTGTTATCTTGTAGCATGACACCAACCTCCGTAACACCAGCTGTAGCCACACTGATGCCTCTTCAGCTTCATTTCTTTTCATTCAACAGCTGGACTAGCGATCAAGAGAGGACCAAAAAGATGCCAGGGGCTGAGCACAATTTCCAAAACCTTTCTGATAAAAAATGCTTCTGGCTCAGGAGAGCCTGCAAAATACCAGGCCA
>NW_026655136.1:0-7516 GCF_009828535.3 Hylobates moloch
TCTCGCTTCATTTCATTCATTTCATCTTCCATCACTGATACCCTTTCTTCCAGTTGATCGCGTCAGCTACTGAGGCTTCTGCATTCTTCACGTAGCTCTCGTGCCTTGGTTTTCAGCTCCATTAGGTCCTTTAAGGACTTCACTGCATTGGTTATTCTAGGTATCCATTTGTCTAATTTTTTTTCAAAGCTTTTAACTTCTTTGCGATGGGTTTGAATTTCCTCCCGTAGCTCAGAGTAGTTTGATCGTCTGAAGACTTCTTCTCTCAACTCGTCAAAGTCATTCTCCGTCCAGCTTTGTTCTGTTGCTGGTGAGGAGCTGCATTCCTTTGGAGGAGAAGAGGCGCTCTGATTTTTAGAGTTTCCAGTTTTTCTGCTCTGTTTTTTTCCCATCTTTGTGGTTTTATGTACCTTTGGTCTTTGATGATGGTGACGTACAGATGGGTTTTTGGTATGGATGTCCTTTCTGTTTATTAGTTTTCCTTCTACCAGACAGGACCCTCAGCTGCAGGTCTGTTGGAGTTTGCTAGAGTCCACTCCAGACCCTGTTTGCCTGGGTATCTGCAGTGGTGGCTGCAGAACAGTGGATATTGGTGAACCACAGATGCTGCTTCCTGATCGTTCCTCTGGAAGTTTTGTCTCAGAGGAGTACCAGGCCGTGTGAGGTGTCAGTCCGCCCCTACTGGGGGTTGCCTCCCAGTTAGGCTACTCGGGGGTCAGGGACCCACTTGAGGAGGCAGTCTGCCCGATCTCAGATCTCAAGCTGCGTGCTGGGAGAACCACTACTCTCTTCAAAGCTGTCAGAGAGGGACATTTAAGTCTGCAGAGGTTACTGCTGTCTTTTTGTTTGACTGTGCCCTGCCCCCAGAGGTGGAGCCTACAGAGGCAGGCAGGCCTCCTTGAGCTGTGGTGGGCTCCACCCAGTTCGAGCTTCCTGGCTGCTTTGTTTACCTAATCAAACAACTAACTCGGCAATGGTGGGTGCCCCTCCCCCAGCCTCGCTGCCCCCTTGCAGTTTGATCTTGGACTGCTGTGCTAGCAATGAGCGAGACTCCATGGGCGTAGGACCCTCTGAGCCAGGTGCAGAATATAATCTCCTGGTGTGCCTTTTTTTTAAGCCCGTTGGAAAAGTGCAGTATTAGGGTGGGAGTGACCCAATTTTGCAGGTGCCATCTGTCACTGCTTTCTTTGACTAGGAAAGGGAATTCCCTGATCTCTTGCACTTCCCAGGTGAGGCGATGCCTTGCCCTGCTTTGGCTTGTGCACGGTGTGCTGCACCCACTGTCCTGTACCTACTGTCTGGCACTCCCCAGTGAGATGAACCCAGTACCTCAGTTGGAAATGCAGAAATCACCTGTCTTCTGGGTCACTCAGGCTGGAACTGTAGACCGGAGGTGTTCCTATTCGGCCATCTTGGCTCCTCCCAAAGTTGCACTTTTAAGCAAACAAAGACTTGGCAGCAAAAAGCAACCAATCAGAGGCTAAAGTGAAGTTACAAAGTTGCACTTCAATGCAAACAAAGACTTGGCCGCAAAAAGCAAACAGAGGTACTTTCAATTTCCCGTCTGCCGGTGGGGGTTTGCAAAGGCAGTAGCCTCTGGTCCTTTTTTACTTACATATGGAAAGTTAGGGCTTTCCTTTCAATTTTGTTATAGGAATTCAGGGTGAAACGGCCTTAGGTTCCCTGCCTCCAGACCTTATTCTCTTGTCTCATTCTGAGCTATTATGAATAAAGCTGTTATGAACATTAGTGTGCAGGTTTGTATGTGAACATAAGTTCTCATTTTTCTGGGAGAGATGTCCAAGAAGTGTAATTGCTGGATCATATAGTAGTTGTATGATTTAGGAAGAATGTTGAACTTTTTAAAGAAATGGCCTACGTTGAGCTGCCCAGAGCATTTTGGGGAGGATGGGGACCCTCGAGGCTCATGGCTTACAACAAGATGGCTACATCCTTGAGCCAGGAGGGGAGGAGCCCCAGCAGCAGATGCGGAGACTCTGGCGCGGCTCTCTCCTCCCACTCAGCCTGAGACGGGGGCGGTCAGGCAGTCCAGGGGGATTGGAGGGGGGTTTGCTGCCCGAGAGTGGGAATCCACCAAACATGGAGACTGTTTAGTCACCAGGAGCACAAAGTTACTATAGTGGAACTGGGTAACGCAGGGAAAACTATCACTCTTTTCAAATTTTCTGTGAGTGAAGTTGTGCATAACTCCCGTACAATAGGAAGTAATGTAAAGGAGATAGTGATTAATAATACACGTTTCTTACTGTGGAATATTGGTGGTCAAGAGTCTCTTCTTTCTTTCTGGAATGTTTACTCTACTAACATGGAGTTTCTAATAGTTGTGTGGACGGTACAGACAGGATTTCTGTAACTAGAGAAGAACTCTATAAAATGTTAGCACATGAGGACTTAAGAAAAACTGGATTGCTGATTTTTGCTAATTAACAAGATGTTAAAGAATGCATGACTGCAGCGGAAATCTCCCGGTTTTTTGAAGCTAACTTCTATTAAAGGTAGGATTTGAATGGATGATGTCACCATTTAAGATCAAATGATTTTTGCTGACGTCTTCTCACAGACTTGGTATATACGAAGTGCTGACCTTGATGAAAGCTGCAAAAATTAATGGTTTAAATATATTTAATAATAAACCTATTTAAGCTTTTTCTATAAGAAGAAAAATTAAGACTACTTACTTGAAAGCAGATGAACTCTCACCTTCCAGTTTGCTTTCTCATTAGTTCCCTCAAAAGTAAGTTACTAAAGCTGTGATTGACATTTTTCTCATAATGAATCCTCTCAGGACATTGTGTAGTCTGTGGTAAATACAAAGGGAGACGAAGACATTTTGAATTTTAAGAGCTTTATTATCAGTATAGCCTTCTTTAGTTGAATGTTGTTCTCTTCTTGTTCTATTAAGTCAAAATACGAATCAGCACAGATAGCATTTCCAATATTTTAAAATGTAATGCTACTTATGAAAAGTATTTTGCTCATTATCACTGGTCATTAGAGAAATGCAAATCAAAACTACAATGAGATACCATCTCACGCCAGATAGAATGGTTATCATTAAAACGTCAGGGAACAACAGAAGCTGGAGAGGATGTGGAGAAATAGGAACACTTTTACACTGTTGGTGGGAGTGTAAATTAGTTCAACCATTGTGGAAGACAGTATGGCGATTCCTCAAGGATCTAGAACTAGAAATACCATTTGACCAAGTCATCCCATTACTGGGTATATACCCAAAGGATTAAAAATCATGCTACTGTAAAGACATATGCACGCATATGTTTATTGTGGCACTATTAACAATAGCAAAGACGTGAAACCAAATCAAATGTCCATCAGTGATAGACTGGATGAAGAAAACGTGGCACATATACACCATGGAATGCTATGCAGCCATAAAAAAGGATGAGTTCATGTCCTTTGTAGCGACATGGATGAAGCTGGAAACCATCATTCTCAGCAAACTAACACAGGAACAGAACACCAAACACCGCGTGTTCTCACTCATAAGTGGGAGTTGAACATTGAGAACACATGGACACAGGGAGGGGAACATCACACACCAGGGCCTCTTGGGGGGTGGGGGGCTAGGGGAGGGATAGCCTTAGGAGAAATACCTAATGTAGGTGACGGGTTGATGGGTGCAGCAAACCACCATGGGACATGTATACCTATGTAACAAAACTGCACATTCTGCACATCTACGCCAGAACTTAAAGTATAATAATTTAAAAAAAAAGAAAAGTATTTTGCATACAATTGCATATGTATTGTGTATATACCTCAAATTCAAGTTAATGGCTTTGTTTTATGTTTTAAAGAAGAAAACAACATAAAAATGAATAATATCCTTATTTAAAACCATAATGGGACAAGTACTGGCATTGGTGTTATGTGACATTTTGTACTTTTCTGCTATGTTCGCAGATTGTACTAACCAACTCCCTAAATCATTGACCTGCTGTTAAAACAAAAAAAGAAAAAGGAAAAAGCTTAACATTGTGTACCTATTTTTGTTTTGTTGATCAATCTCTCACATAGAAACACGTAATTCAACTGAGTGAAATATCTATCAAATTCCCAGCTCAGTATTAATGGGCAGAATTGCACAATGAGCAATTACTGGATTATTCCTTTTATTGGTGTTTATTGCATCTAAATTACTGAATAAATTAATTCCTTAATCAATCTTAAATTACGATTAAAATTATCAAGTGAATTCCTCTTAGCAGTTGAAAACTGTTGTATGAAACATGTTTGTCCAGAGAAGTAATAATCTATGAATATTATTAAATAGCTTAGATACAGTCTTCTTAAGTATTAAATTGTATGTCAAGCAGTTAATGTAGGTAAAGCAGTTAATGGTATGTCAAGCAGTTAATTGTACGTCAAGCAGTTGAGAGTAAAAGTAAGGCATATTTTCCAACAAATCAGTACTTTCTTAATTTGCAAATTTCTTATCTTGGAACTTGGAAAAGTTTGAGAGTTTTTGATTTTATAAGCTTTACTTGTATCTTCTTCCACTACATAAATGCATTGTTTGACAATTATAAAATACAAATATTTTCTAAATGCTTTTGATAATTTGATTTAAAAATTGATTGACACAATGTATTATTTGTATTAAAAAGTAACTTGACCCAAATACTTTTATGTTTGCTTAGGGTATTTTTTTTTCATATCTAAAAGTTGAAGGTATTTTTGTCACAACTGTAAGCAAACTTACCCTAAATGTCTTAAAACCCATTCTGGGGTTCTCTATTTGCATATCGATCATGCCCCGAAAATCTGAAGGTTAATCCAAACTGGTTTTAAAATATTAAAAAAAAAACTTTTAATACCAGTCTTCTAAATTTCATGAAATTTTGGTGAGGAATAATGATATATACTATAAGTACATACATTAACAAAACTTTGAAAGTTCCTTTCTATAAAATACAAAATACTCAATCTCTAAATCCAAGTCAGGCAGGGGAGATCAGTGTTTAACATTGGATGTTTTGTGTTTCATGTTCATATTACAGCGTTCAAAATGCAAGTATAACATTTGATCAGGCATGGTGACTCACACCTGTAATCCCAGCACTTTGGGAGGCTGAGGCAGGAGGATTTCTTGAGGCCACAGGTTTGAAACCATCCTGGGCAACATAGCGAGACCCTATCTCTACAGATATATAGATGTTTATTCTCTATGTATCTCTATGTATGTAGAGCTATGTATGTATCTCTATGTATGTAGAGATATGTATATATCTCTACAGATATATAGATGTTTATATATATATGCATGTTGCAAGTATAACATTTAATATTTGTCAGCATGCTTTTACAAAGTAAATCTGAAATTACTAAACTTTCTTCATATGGTCTCATACTTTTTAAAATCACTGTGGGGAACTACTTGTATATTAAAAATTCCCTTAAACTCTCCCCTCCCCTCCAAAAGCACAAATGGCCAAGCTGTTTTCCAGAGTGGCTGTGTCATTTGTCATCCCCACCAGCAATGTATGAATGATCCAGTTTCTCCAAATCCTCACCAGCATTTGTGTTGTCACTAGTTTTTTTCATTTTAACCTTTCTGATAGTATCTCATTGTGGTTTTATTTTTTATTTCCCTAATGTCTAGCAATATTGAATTCGTTTTCATATACTAATTTGCCATCTGTATATGTGTATATGTTCGTGTCATTTGGTCATTTTCTAATTGGATTGTTTTTCTACTGTTAAGTTTGAGAATTCTTTATATATTCTAGATACTAGTTCTTTATTGGATATTTTCTCCTAGTCTTTTCATCCTCTTAACAGGGTCTTTCACAGAGAAAAAGGTTTTGGTCTCCCATAATGCTAGGATTACAGGTGTGACCCCACATGTCTGGGCCCTGTCTCCACCTTTGAATCTTCTTCTTTTTCTTTCTCTTTTAAAAAGTATATAATGTACTTAATGTATATACAGTCTAGCATTCTTATTTGTACTTAGTGGGAGGAATGGGGAAAAGTAGTACATTTATTCCATCTTCCCAGAAGTAGAAGCCTCCACAGGAAGGCTTCGTTTGGGAAAGGAAGCAGGAGGGAGAGGAAGAGATCTGGAGTGTAGATTTTATAACTCTGCCTAGGTATGGCACCAGGTACCACCACTGGTCCAGGTTAAAGTTGCCCCACGTGGTCCTGGCTGCTTGAGGTAAGAGGTGTTGGGAAAGATGCATAAAGGGACAGGGGAGAGGCCCCAAAACATGACCCAGACCCTCGTTACTCAATTGGATCATGCAGAGATTCCAGGAGGCTTGGGCAGGCCCGATAGCAACCCTGGCCGAGATTTCTGAGTGAATAGGCCAGGCTCCCAGCAGCCTGTAGGTGGCACCTGGCATCAACAAATTCTGATGTGGGCCTTCCAAGGAGCCCAGTTGGCTGTGGCCACAGCTGGTTGATCCCAACTGTGAGCTCAGCTGATTCAATCAGTTCTTATTCTTGTAAGCCCACAGGGCTCCACAGTGAGACTGAGCTCCTACCTCAGAACGCAGTGACTACCCTGGACATGGCTGCTCAGAAAGTGGGAGATTCTCACAATGCTTTCTTGGGTAACTAGTGGGCAAGAAGAAACAGTTTTTTATTTTTATTTTTTATTATACTTTAAGTTCTAGGGTACATGTGCACAACGTGCAGGTTTGTTACATATGTATATGTGTGCCGTGTTGGTGTGCTGCACCCATTAACTCGTCATTTACATTATCCCTCCCCCTCCCCCCACCCCACGGCAGGCCCCGGGGGGGGGAGTTCCCCTTCCCGGGGCGGAAGTGTTCTCATTGTTCAATTCCCACCTATGAGTGAGAACATGCGGTGTTTGGTTTTTTGTTCTTGCAACAGTTTGCTGAGAATGATGGTTTCTAGCTTCATCCATGTCCCTACAAAGGACATGAACTCATCATTTTTTATGGCTGCATAGTATTCCATGGTGTATATGTGCCACATTTTCTTAATCCAGTCTATCATTGATGGACATTTGGGTTGGTTCCAAGTCTTTGCTATTGTGAATAGTGCCGCAATAAACATAAGTGCGCATGTGTCTTTATAGCAGCATGACTTATAATCCTTTGGGTATATACCCAGTAATGGGATGGCTGGGTGAAATGGTATTTCTAGCTCTAGATCCTTGAGGAATCGCCACACTGTCTTCCACAATAGTTGAACTAGTTTACAGTCCCACCAACAGTGTAAAAGTGTTCCTATTTCTCTACATCCTCTCCAGCACCTGTTGTTTCCTGACTTTTTAATGATCACCATTTTAACTGATGTGAGATGGTATCTCATTGCGGTTTTGATGTGCATTTCTCTGATGGCCAGTGATGATGAGCATTCTTTCATGTGTCTGTTGGCTGCATAAATGTCTTCTTTTGAGAAGTGTCTGTTCATATCCTTTGCCCACTTTTTGATGGGGTTGTTTGATTTTTTCTTGTAAATTTGTTTAAGTTCTTTGTAGATTCTGGATATTGGCCCTTTGTCA
>NW_026655137.1:0-7515 GCF_009828535.3 Hylobates moloch
TTTTTTTTTTTTTTTTTTGAGATGGAGTTTTCACTCTTGTCGTCTAGGTTGGAGTGCAATGGCGTGGTCTCAGCTCACTGCAACTTCCGCCTCCTGGGTTCAAGCTATTCTCCTGCCTCCGCCTCCCTAGTAGCTCAGATTACAGGTGCCTGCCACCATGCCAGACTAATTTTTGTATTTTTAGTAGAGACGGGGTTTCACCATGTTGGCCAGGCTGTTCTCTAATTCCTGACCTCAGGTCATTCGCCCGTCTCAGCCTCCCAAAGTGCCGGGATTACAGGCGTAGTTCTGTAATTCTAAAATACAAAGATCAGCTTCACCTCTCGCTGTTTATTTCTATTCTAGATGCTACAAATTCTTTGTGACCCATTCCATTTTCCCATAAATTGCTACTTATATTATTACATAGCTCTAGCCGTGTAACAGGTTTCTTCAGAATCTGTTCACTAAACTATTTTCAAATGCGAGTCTAGGGACTTGCGTCCCCTACCTACAGAATTTCTAATAAGCTAAAGCTAATTTTTGAACCATTTAAATTAAAATAGGTGCTACAATGAAAGGACAATTTTTACATGAAGTATTTGAAGGTCCCATTATGATCATGAAAGCTTTCTTAGATATGCTGTGTTAAAATAAAACCTACCACTTAACCATCAGAACAGTGCAAATGCTTTTATCCAATTACCACACGTTCCACCTTTCCCTTCTCTACTACTAGCACTTTCAAATTGCATTCTACCTGCTAAAAGAACCTCATTCCACCAGGAAACTCTTCTGTAGATAATTTGGGGCTATACTAATATGCACTGTCCAAGAGGCTTACACCTTGCTTTCTTTACTAATATTCTGCTTCCAGGGAAAATCTACTATGAAGTGTTTCATTTTGGAAATTTTCAGACTTAGCTGTTTTTAAACCTTATAAAAGGAAATATGTCTCAATGGTTTACATAAGGCCAACCAAGGGAATTGCTGACCAATATCTATGCATCTCCACAGAAGAAGTAGCTGGACAATGTTCCTCTGTGTTGTGCAGATGTAAAGAGTGAGACTATAAACATCAATGTCAATTATAACAGTATTCCAGAGAGAACTGTATGCAAGCTGAGGGACAGAAGTCTTCTGACTTTTCCCAAGACTGAAACTAGTGTGATGTTGGGTCTTACCTAAATTAAATATTTATTGGAATGGTCTTTTTACTTTGCTCTATTATTTTATTTTATTTTATTTTATTTTATTTTATTTTATTTTATTTTTTGAGACAGAGTCTCGCTCTGTCGCCCAGGCTGGAGTGCAGTGGTGCGATCTTGGCTCACTGCAAGCTCTGCCTCCCGGGTTCACGCCATTCTCCTGCCTCAGCCTCCCGAGTAGCTGGGACTACAGGTGACTGCCACCACACCCGGCTAATTTTTTGTATTTTTAGTAGAGACAGGGTTTCACCGTGTTAGTCAGGATGGCCTTGATCTCCTGACCTTGTGATCCACCCACCTCAGCCTCCCAAATGCTGGGATTACAGGTGTGAGCCACCGCGCCCAGCCACTTTGCTGTATTCTTAATTGAAAAATCAAGCTAAGGCTTTTCTATCACTCTTTCTCAGTCTGAAATTTTAAAAATGGAGTGTAAAGATTCAGTCCTTGAGATCTAGTCATTTTCCCTCCCTGAACAAATGAGGTGGACTTGAAAACTTAAAGAAAAAATGGAATGGGGCAGGGGGGGCGAGGGGAAAGTGCCATCTTACTCAGAAGAAAATGATAGATTACAAAAGAAAAAACTCTTCTGAGTTACCAAGGAGATGGGCTCAATTTACCAATCTAGTTGCCCTAGTATTTACACTGCCATGAACATTAAGACGTATGTAAAGGGGTGGGGGCAGGTGAGTTGTCTTTGTGTATGAATTTCTAACATGCTAGTGCTTAAGGTTCTGGCCCATGTTTAACATTCCTAACATAAACCATGGATGTGGAATCCTGAGCTAGCTGGAAATTTTACTGAGAAACAGAGACTTCAGTCTTATATTATTTAGTAGTATAGCCCTCATATGCAGCTATTATCTCTACAGTTTTTATTTCGGAGGGAAACTTAGAAAATAGACCACCTCTTTTTTTGAATAACATACGTTTCTTAAAAATTACACTATACTAAGAGCAAGAATCCTGTTTTGGGGGTGGAGCTTCAATCTCAGTTTCAACACTTACTAGCTGAATGTCCTTGGTCAAACCATTTGAGTTTCTGAACCTTAGTTTCTTATTTGTAAAAGGGGATTCTACTTTGCAGTAACCAGTTGAGAAAATCAGCATGATATTTCTATATGAACTAAAGTGTGCCAGGAAAATAAGAGGAATAGTATATGAGAGGGGTAAACACCTTTCTGAGACTCTCAAATGTTTAACATTTGTGTAACATTTGTCACTTACTGTGCTACTTCTGTAAGAGCCAGTCTCAGATTAATTTTTTTTAAAAAAACTAACATTTAAAAAAAACTAACAAAGTGACTAACATATATTGTCACTTAATATGGTAGCTCACTAAGAGCAACACTCAGATAAAAAAGAAAAAAACCTAAAAAATTGACTGAGGAATTGGAAATGCATGAAGTAAACCAGGATATTATTACATCATGAGCAGAAAGATACTTAAGAATACCTTTACAATCACTCACAGCAGTTTAAGAACTTACTATGGGAAGATCACTTTATGTAGTGTTCTGCAGAGTTTCATTGGAATGAGTTCCTTTGGGGGATGTGTGCTTAACAAACTTAAAGGGTGATGAAAACAAACAGCAAACCAAATAAGAAAAATAAACTAAATATTGATAATAGTAAAGAGAATAGAGAATGTGGAATTAATTACAATGGGAAGGAGCAACAGGTAAATTTTATTGAGCACATACTAAGCTAGGCACTAGGATGTATGTTTTCTCACTGGTCTATCTTACCGGAAAACCTTTTTTGAATTCTACAAATAACAGTTTATTTTTTGTGTGTAGGTCCTTTAAAATCAACCATTTTTTCTTTCATCTAATATGGTTCCAGATTTCAGGTATATGACCAATAAATAAATGTCAAATTGGATCAACAGAGATCTTAGTGATAGGGACAGGAGGCAGAGAAATTCTAGGTGGAAAAAGGTGGGGTCCCTGGCAAAGCCTCACCATCAAGCCTAGAAAAACTGCCCAAAGTGAGAACATCCCCATTTTCCCACTTGAATGTTGTCTTTTCCAAAACCACCCTGGCCCACTCCCCCCCCCATCCCGTACCCATAGACTCTGTCAGACTATGCTGACAGAGGAGCGGCAGAGAAGGAGAGAAGGTAAGAAGCAGCCGGACGTCAGAGGGAAGCAGCTTGACTTCAGAGGGATGGCTTGACGGTGGGACTTCGGAGAAGAGCCTGGCTGGGGATGGCCAGATTCCAGGGGAAGACCACTTTCCAACTCCATCCCCTTTCTAGCTCCCCTTCCCACTGAAAGCCACTTTAATTGGCACCAAGAATCTCCATATTCATCACCCTCCAATTCCTTAGTGTGACTTGATTCTTCCTGGACGAGGAACAAGAGCTTGGGAGCCATGGGTGTAGATGCTTGAGCTGTTTAACACTTAAGCTAATCACAGATGGCAAAGCTAAAAGAGTAACACATGCCATCTGGGGCTCCAGGGACCGTGGGTACCCTGCCCTAGACACTGCTGTGGGGCTGCATGGATTTCTGCTCCTACCAGCCCCCAGAAGTACTCGTACCGGCTCCTGCACCCGCTCACCTGCATGCTCCCCCTCCCACGAGGAGTTAAGATCTATGGGCTGAGTAAGCAAGGCACCCCTGTCATGAGGACCATGAAGGGGTCAGGAAAAATTGCCTATTTCATCAGCAAATGCAAATTTCATATACAAAAGAGGGGAGGAGACAGATTAAATGTATCAGAGAGGGGATTATAAGGTAGAAGCAAGAAAACATACAAGAGTCCCTGTCTACATAGGAAAATATCTAATGTTATATGTGGATGAAAGCAAGGTTTTGTGAATGCATGGCTTTTATATTACATCTACATTTTTCTCCAGAATTCTTATAAAAGGCCTAACAACTCTAGACGTAATGATTTTTTAAATGTTTCACAGTTCTATGGTAAGACTGGAGACACTTGATGAAAGGACTCTCACCTGGAGGATTTCGGGTACTATGACTCACTTTGAAATCTAGGCCAAATTTAGGGAAAAAGCAGCAGCCTAAGATGACAGTCCCTAAAAGTCATTTTTTAGGTTCCTAAAAATAATGGATACATGTCATGATATGCTGCACATGCAATGCTGTATATTTATTCTCTGATATACTCTTTGGTAATGCTAAACACTTGAGGATTTCAATCACTACGACGGAAGCTATTTAAATACACTATAGTAAGTATCAACAGCATTTCCCTAAACTGTTAAAGGAGAGAAATAAGATTTAGAAAATACCATTCCTGTAGTGACTAGAGGCTGAAACAACATAGTAAATAATTCATTCATAAGAATAAAATTCAAATTGGAGTGATTTTAAGAAATAACTGTGATATAACATTGGGTGGTCTCTAATGTGTAGTATATTGAGCACCTTGCATATGTTATCTCATTTAATACTCACATTAACTCTAATGTAGGTATTATTCCCTCCCACAGGCTTCTATCCCACATTATATGGATGACACTGAAGCTTAGGTTAAATGATTTATCCAAGATCATAGTTTTTTTCATGACCAAGTTGGATTGAATCCAAGGTTTAGTATGATACCAAAGCTTGTGCTTTGTCTACTACACTTACTGCTGAAACACTGCAAAAGGAATCTTGCTAAAATGAATATGGAGCACTACATTGGCCCCCAAAGGATGCCAGAGTTTCCTCATTCTAGGCTGTTTTTTATACCATCCTCTCCCACGGGGTATACACATAAAGTACCCAAATTATCACACATGAAATCCCAACTCTTCTCTCTGTGTAATAGTTTAATGAAAGCTGGTTTATAGTTAGTATTTTTTATTAGACTAGTGTCCTTCATATGAAGAGTGGTAAGAACTTTAGATAATAGAGGTGTCACCCATCTACTTGGGCCAACAAAGAGCAGTGAGTTTTATGGGCGCCACGATAGAAAAATTCCCCAAAGGGCATTACTGAAGCTAAAAGTCCAGTGTGTACTTTGGCAATTCAAAATTATTTAACAGCCTTCTCTATCACTGGTATTTTACTAGCTTAAAGTCTCACTTTAGTGAGAAAAATATTTTAAAACCTTGCTAGATTATTCTGCAACAGTTTATATTATCTTAGTAAAAGGTGACTAGCTTCTTCATACCAATGGTATAGTTACTTTAAAACTGGGATAAGTTGGTGTTGAGATTCAAAAGTAAATCCCTTTGAAGTCATCATATTTCTTTTTATGTAGTTTTTATTTTTATGAGTAACACATGACCACTGCTTTAAAAGTCAAAGAAAGAAAAGCAGCAGTCTACTTCTGTACCCTATCTCAATGCTCAGTACAATTCCCCAGGCTAATTGCTTTCAACTCTTTTAGTTATTTCTTTTGATATTTATTTTGTTACTTTGAAATAACATATTTTTATTTCTTAATATTTAGTTTTACATATTATGTCCTGACTTTTTAGTTTGAGACATAAGAAATTTTCTTAAGCATCATTTTTAGGCTTGTGTTTGCCTCATTCCTCTATTTCCTGGATCTCCATTCTCTCTCGATTCCATGGAATACATATTCAAGTAGCTCCTTGAGAGAACCTGCAATTTTTTTTTTTAGATTTTTCATGTCTGAAAAGGCATTTACTTTCATTTTTTGATACTTTAGCTAGATATAAATTTTTAGGTTGCAAGCAATTATTCAATTATTTCTTTGAATTTTGAAGGTAGTTTTCAAATACCGTCTACCTTCCAGTGTTCCTGTTGATAAATCAAATGTCATTCTTGTTTTGGACCCTTCCTATGATACTTGGTTTGTTTGTTTTATTTTCTCTAGGGAAGCTTTTAGAATCTCCTTTTTGCCCCAGTTCTCTGAAATTTCACAATAATGTGCCATTGTGTAGGTTTTCTTCATTCGGGAAGCTCAAGTCCTTCATTTATGAGACATTCGATTTTATGATTTTATTGATAATTTCCTCCTCTGTGATTTATTGTCATGCTTTTTCAGAAAATATATTCTGATGGAGTAGGACCTTCTGATCTGATTTGCTTTGTTAACTCTTCTATTATTTCCAGGTTAGATATTTTATCTATTTTCTGTGTAGTTTTATCAACTTATTCTTCGAAACATTCTATTGATCTATTTTATTATGATGTGATCATGATGACCATGACGAAGATGATGATGATGATGACATTCTGTCTTGCTCCTTGTACTGTCTCTGTTTCCTCTAAATTTCCCTTTTTGTCTATTTTGGTCTATTTTTTGTTTTAGAAGTTTTTCACAAACTTATTCTTGGTTGTTTCTTCATATTTAGGGGTGAGGCTGAATTGCTGATTACAATCTCCGCATGTGCATTATCTTTTCTAGGTTAGCCAATCTTCCCAGGTAGAAATGTATCCACCAATCACTTTCCTGGGATTTTTAATCTTGATTGCCAGTGATCTAGAAATTGAAAGACAGAAAGAGCTGAGAGGATTTTATCACTCAGCATGTAGATTCTCAGATCATATCTTAGTTTTAGTTGTGAAATCCTCATTCTAAATTGTGCAGTAATCCCCAGGTCCAGAATACCCTCATTTTAATCTTTGCCATTTTTTCTTTTTTGAGACAGAGTCTTGCTCTGTCGCCAGGTTGGAGTGCAGTGGTGTGATCTCAGCTCCCTGCAACCTCTGCCTCCCAGGTTCAAGCAATCCTCCTACCTCAGCCTCCCTAGTAGCTGGGACTATAGGTGCGTGCCACCACACTCAACTAATTTTTGTATCTTTAGTAGAGACGGGGTTTCACCATGTTGGCCAGCATGGTCTCAATCTCTTGAACTCGTGATCTGTCTGCCTCGGCCTCCCAAAGTGCTGGGATTACAGGCATGAGCCACCGCGCCTGGCCTAATCTCTGCCATTTTATAGTGCATCTGGAGGTCTAACTACTCCTATACAGACTGTTAAACAATCTTCTTGCTTGTGTGCTTGTTTTCTTCAACCATGCCCACATCCAGACTTTTAGAGCTACCTGGTAGTTGTAATTTCTGACAATTCTCTAGGTCCTAGAAACAAACATGTACTTGCTTCATTGTTATCCTCCATCTCATTCTCATATTCCTCTTGTGGTAGGCCAGGTCTCACTAACAGCTGAACAGGCAGGTCTCCATGAAAACTGGTTCAGCACTGGCTGGATAGTTAAGTTAAATATTAAAAGCTGATACAGACGGTGCCCTTATATCAAGGCTGGAATGTAAGAAAAGCCCACCAAGAGTTTTGCCTAGGACTTTCCTGGGCCTTGAAGCATGACAAGATAACGAAGGAATCCTTAACAGGACCTGTCAAGGATTAAGCAAGTTTTATTAGGGGTCTGAAAAAACTCTCCAGCC
>NW_026655138.1:0-7515 GCF_009828535.3 Hylobates moloch
AGGCCAAGGCAGGCGGATCACGAGGTCAGGAGATCAAGACCATCCCAGCTAACATGGTGAAACCCCATCTCTGCTAAAAAAAAAAAAAAAAAAAAAAAATACAAAAAATTAGCCGGGCGTGGTGGTGGGCGCCTGTAGTCCCAGATACTCAAGAGGCTGAGGCAGAAGGATGGCGTGAACCTGGGAGACAGAGCTTGCAGTGAGCCAAGATCGCAGCACTGCACTCCAGCCTGGGCGACAGAGCGAGACTCTGTCTCAAAAAAACAAAAATACCCAAGTGGTGGATGACAGGGTAGGTCTCTGAGCATGGCCCTGAGGCCTCTGAGTAGCCTTGGAGCAACCGCCCTGCTGGTCTCCACTGGCGTTCACCTTTTGGAGTTACCATGAACCATGGTTTCTCAGCCTTAGCACTCTAGACATTTTGGGTCAGACAATTTTGTTGCGAAGGGCTGTTTTGTGCATTATAGGATATTGAGCAGAGTCCCTTGGCCGCTATCGACTAGATGCCGGTAGCATCCTACTCCCTATCCCAATTATATCAACCAAAAAGGTCTCCATACATTGCCACATGTTCCCGGGACGAAGGGGAATGCCCCTGCCCCAGTTGAGAACCACCATCATGACCCATCCCCATCAAATATCTACAGGATGTGGCCACATGAGGTTCCTCTCAATGACCAAATCATTTCTGGATGCTCAATACATTAAATTTACATACAGTGTCACCTTTGTCAGAAAGATGTCAGAATTCTTGAAAAATCAATTTCAAGGAACTTGTAGTTAATTTAGAAATACGACCAGGCTCCACTTCACTACAATGCAAAGGAAATAGGGATTCTGGCAACTGAGTGAACAGAAACTTCTTTTGATGACCTAGCGATTCAAGGGTCATCCTTCTGAACATCAGCTGTTCTTTCACAAACGTGTAATGGGGTTGGAGTGCACTGGCTATGTGTGGACTCCAGGGGAGTCCCTGGAAGCTGCTGGTATTTTGTTGTTTTAAAAAATAAATCCTTGATTTGTTTTTGATTTCTTATTAAGCTCTTCTTCCTAAAAATAGTACAAAAAAAATTCCAGTCACCTGAGAAACTAAACTATTTTGTGTTCATGAATTGAGGGTTTTTTTTTTTTTGGCTGAAATTGTTCCGGCATTTTCTTTCTGAGGTAAAACAGACATCTAAAATTTGCCCTGTTTACTATTTTTAAGGGTACCATTCAGTGGTAATACATTTATATTCTTTCTGTCCCCTTCATCCTCCCCCTCCCTCTACCCTTCCCTGCCTCTGGTAACCACCATTCTCTTTTCTACCTTCATGAGATCCGCTTTTGGAGCTCCCACAGTTCTACTGTTTTCTAAGGGATTCTGCCATTGGAAACTGCTTGGTTTGAGGAGAGCGTTCCCACCACAGTCAGGCCTCTCAGGAGTGTAGCGTCCATCACGGCTCCAATTATATAGAGACATGCACACCTGGTTCTGTTCGGGTGAGGTTTTTCCTCCTGACCCCACCCCTCTTGAACACATCCCTCCTGACCACACACCTCCTGACCGCACCCGTCCTCACCGCATCCCTACTAACTGCATCCCCTCCTGACCGCATCCCTCCTGACCGCATCCCTCCTGACCACACCCCTCCTGACCGCATCCCTCCTGACCACACCCCTCCTGACCGCCTCCCTACTGACCCATCCCTACTAACCACATCCCTACTAACCGCATCCCTACTAACTGCATCCCTCCTGACCACATCCCCTCCTGACCACATCCCTCCTGACCGCGTCCCTACTCACAGCCTCCAAGGGTACCAGGTGCTATTCACATGTGACCAGCGCTGCTGGTGGAAGGCGCCACACCCAGTAAACCCAGGTATCTTCCTCCCGTCCAGGCCCAGCTGCCTGTTCCTGCTTCTGCAAGCCTAGTTTTCTAGTCGTTGGGAGAGGAAAGTCTGGTTTTGCAAGCACACTGCCCAGCCTTTGTGTCTAGCCCTGGCTCTGTGGGTTCTGCGAGTGTTTGTTTCTGACCAGTGTGGACTGGGGTGCCCTTTGGTGCTAGCGAGAGAGCAGCGTGCAAGGGAAATACACAGATCAACCCTTGGAGCTGCAATCCCATCTGTTGTCTTGCCTACTATGTGAGATAGAAAAGAAGACGGAAAAGGGTAACCCTCAGGGCAGCTCTGCAGAGAAGCCCCTTCCCAGAGGGCCGCGGCCGAGGCCCCACTCCCAGGGCAGCTGGGCCTCGAGCTCCATTTAGTCTTTTCTTCCTGGGAAAAAGGCTGCGTGGCTCTTCGTCCATAATGTTAAAGAGAGCCTCTTGGGGGCCCTGGATATAGAGGTAGAAGTTCTGAGTTGAGGACCCTGCAAATTGCCCCAAAGGGAAGCCTGCTAGGAAGAAGAGTGGTTACCAGAGCCCAGATGCAGGCAGGCCAGCCCCCTTCAAGGGACCCCCTAATGAGAAAAGGGGAACCCATCACAATGGCAGCCGTTCTCCACCTCACCAAGGCCTCTGAGGACAAGCAGGAGAGGAGGGCAGCCTGGTCTAACTGTGAGGAAAGAGAAAAGCACAAATGCTTACCTTCAATGTGCCATGCTTGCTTTCCCCAGCAGGTGGGCTGGGTGCTGGCGCAGTCACCCGGCAGAGAGTGCTGCTCGGCCTTAGGGTGCCCGTGTGCAGGAGAGACAAAGCCTTTGTGCAGAATGCCCCACCCTGGGCACTTGACAGGGTGAGTAGAGGGCATGTGGTATCTCAGCCTCCACCCAGCTGCTGAACAGACAGACACACACTGAACAGCCTCACCCGCCGCAGCCTTGCTCTCAAGCTTTCCCCCATGAGCAGAAATAAGGGGACCAATTTATCACACCTGCTGGATGCAGGTACTTTATATATTATCTCCTCCTCTTTTTTTTTTTTTTTTTTTGAGATGGAGTTTTGCTCTTGTTGCCCAGGCTGCAGTGCAATGGCACGATCTCGGCTCACTGCAACCTCCACCTCCCGGGTTCAAGTGATTCTCCTGCCTCAACCCCCCAAGTAGCTGGGATTACAGGCATGCACCACCACGCCCAGATACTTTTGCATTTTTAGTAGAGACAGGGTTTCTCTATGTTGGTCAGGCTGGTCTCAAACTCCCGACCTCAGGATTCTACCTCAGGTGATTTGCCCACCTCGGCCTCCCAAAGTGCTGGGATTACAGGCGTGAGCCACCACGCCCGGCCAATATTATCTCCTTTAATCACCCCAACAACCATGTGAAGTAGGACTTTTATCCCCATTTTACAGATGAGGTCACTATGGCTTTGGGATGTTATGCAATGGGTAAGGCCTTGTGAGTCTTCACAGAAAGGGACTGGCCTGGAGGCTCCGAGCGGCCAGCTCGTTCCCGTCACTGGTCTCCCCGGGAAGCTGTGGATGAGCAGTGACCCAGGCAGGGAAAGGGTGAGCATCGCTGCTTGAGGACCCAAGAGGCTTCACCTCCCTCCTCAGACAGGAACCCAGGAAAGGGCTTTGCCCAGGAAGGTCTATTATAGGGATTCTCACAGTGAGACAGGACCAGCATCTCCTGAGACAAACTACTGCTCTTGAATTTGAAAAGAATTCTCAAGTCGGCTTCTCATCTCTAATTCTTTCTACCACTGTGTCTTTTTCCCAGTTGGCATTGGCAGCGATGAAACAGCTTGAGGGGCCAGGCGCGGTGGCTCACACCTGTAATTCCAGCACTTTGGGAGGCCAAGGAGGTTGGGAGTTCGAGACCAGCCTGACCAACGTGGAGAAACCCCATCTCTACTAAAAAAAAAAAAAAAAAAAAAAAAAATTAGCCAGGTGTGGTGGTGCATGCCTGTAATCCCAGCTACTCAGGAGGCTGAGGCAGGAGAATCGCTTGAACCCAGGAGGTGAAGGTTGCGGTGAGCCAAGATTGTACCATTGCACTTCCAGCCTGGACAACAAGACTGAAACTCCATCTCAAACAAAACAAAACAAGACAAACAGCTTGAGGACCAGACAGGGCATCAAAACGGGGAACGCTGGGGAACTCTGTCCTCTGAATCCAGTTCAGATGGAAAGGAAGCCCAAGAGGGGAGGACAGGTGGGGGCAGCTGGAAAGACAAGACCAGGCCCTCCTTCTTGGGTGTGGAGGGAGACAGTGGTCGGGACCCCCAAAAAGAGCAGAGGACGGGGCTGGCCAGTGGGGTGGGGTTCCCCCGCAGGAGGCCTGTGCTGTGGCTATGTGGCCGCTGGCCTGCTGAGCCTGCTGAGCCCCGCATCCGGTCGGAAGTAGGAGTCTGGCATTTCTGGCTCGGGCTGCTGCAGCTGTTCTGGGGATCTGCACAATTAAAATTCTCCTAGCTCTCAGTGGCCACAGGAATCCAGTCACGTGGTAGACGAGGTGCCTGGGAGCGGGGGTCGATGAGAGCTCAGTCTGAGAGAAAACGTGTTCCTTCCGTCTGAGACATGTCCCGTGCTGGGCGATGGCTCACGGCAAACCTCACCTCCCACAGGAAAGGAATCCTGCCAGGCACCCAGCCTGGCCTGGGGGCTCTCGGGATCCTGGTTGGTGAGCAGGGACACGGGGACACAGGAGAATCACTTCCCCTGCTGATCAGGATGTTGCCAGCCTACCATTTCTGTCAGAGGCTCCTTACTGATGCTTCCACTTCCCTCAGTTCATTTTCCTTTCTGCCACAATGCTGCATTCTCTGCAAGAATGCTCCGATCTGGTTCCCGGATAACTTCAGAACTGCAGCCTCATGACATCCCTTCTCTATTACCCTGTCCCCTTTGCTAAGAATTGGCAATACATTCAGAGGGCAAAAGCTTTCCTTTGAATTTGCAGAGTAAAAACCAAGGCTTTGTTATCTCTGGGTCTAGGGGATTGAAGAAGGACCCGATTTCCCTCTCCTCCCTCCCTCCCGCTTCCTGCAAGCCTCTTGATGAGAGTGTGTTTCCTAGTCACCTATGCCCACACCTATGTCGTAAATCTTCTAGATACTCTCCCTCCAGCCCACTCAGCCCCGCTCTGCCAAAGGAGATACTGGACCCCAGGTCTTCCCCAATTTCAGCCTCCCCCTACCCAGCTTTTGATTCCTGAAGACCTCCCTCCACATCCAAGAAGCTATTTCCTGAAGGGGTCTGATTCCTCCCTATTGTTTTTCAGTTTGTTCTGTGCTGCTGTTTTTTTGTCCTTCCTAACAGAAACCCTCATTCCTGTCGAAGACGTCCTGTCAGGAGTAACCCCTCTGCTACGTAATGGACACTAACGTTCTGTCAGAAATTCACGCTCTCCTATCAGCATCCTGTTTCCTTGTCAGAAATCATTGTTGGGTCAGAAATCAGAAATCACTACTTTCTTTTTTTTTTTTTTTTTTTGAGGTGGAGTCTCACTCTGTGGCCCAGGCTGGAGTGCAATGGTGTGATCTCGGCTCACTGCAAGCTCCGCCTCCCGGGTTCAAGCGATTCTCCCGCCTCAGCCTCCCGAGCAGCTGGGATTACAGGCGCCCGCCACCAGGCCTGGCTGATTTTTGTATTTTTAGTAGAAACCGGGTTTCACCATGTTGGCCAGGCTGGTCTCGAACTCCTGACCTCAAGCGATCCACCCGCTTTAGCCTCCCAAAGTGCTGGGATTGCAGGCGTGAGCCACTGTGCCCGGCCGAGAACTCACTACTTTCCTTTTAGAAATCACCGTTCTGAGAAAACTCAGTTTCTTTCAGAAATCCTCGTTTTCTTGTCGGAGCTCCGTGCGTTTCCCACTGGAGGCCAACGTTTTCTATCGAACATCCCTGTTTTCCTGTCATAAACCGCCGCTCTCCTGTCAGAAATTCCTGGCGGGAGCTTCCGGTCAGAAGTTATTACTTTCCCACAGGGAATCACTGGTCCTTGCCTGATCCTTCTTTCCCCAGAATATTCAGAGTTGCTTGTCATCCTTTGACTTTGGTCGTTTTCTTGTGACTTTCTTGCTGGGAGAGGAGAAGGGCACTGCCGGCTGTTCGCACCTGTGTCGCCACATCTGTGGAAGCTCAGTGCTGGCTCCAGAAGCAGCCTGGGGCACCGGACACAGCACGGGGGTTGTCCACAGCCTCATATGCCCCTCCTGGGTGATGACAGACAAGTCATTTCTGCCTGCTGGGCCTTTTCCCCATCTTTTTGTTGGGGGCGATAATATCACCTACTCTGCCTGCTTCATAGCGTTATTTAATTTAGATCAATGACACTTCTGACTTCCAAAAAGTTGCTACTTTGTTTGAGACAGAAATCTCTTTTCCTGTCGTTTTTCCTCACTGTTCCTCCACAGGGCAATTCTAATACTTCTTCCGGACCACAGCCCTTCAGCCCTGCCCCTAAATCTCTTACCTGCAAAAAAATGCCTCCTGTTCTCCAACGCCCAGATCCAACCTGCTCATTCCTTGTGTTGTGTGACTGGCTTCCAGGTCTGTTGCCAGCCTCCTCCCCCAACTCCACCCCTGGTCCCACATTGTTTGAGTTTGTCTGGGTCTTTCTTGGAGTGTGCTGTGATCAGCTCAGGGGAAAGCAAGATTATCACCTCCCCCCTTCTACAGCAGATTGCATGGTCAGGTTGCATGAGCCTTTATACTGCAGATTGAATGTGCCATTTACCATGTAGAATCTTCCCAGGCAGAAGCTCCATTTATTCGTTTTTATTTTTCTATTAGAGGTTTGTAATTTTCTTTGAATACATTTTTCATGTCCTTTTACGTTAATTGCAAAATACTTAATGATTTGGATTCTTCAGGGAATGAGCTCTCTCTATTGCATTTCCTTCTAGTCTTCATCACTGGAATCTAGAAATGGTATATTGATTTAATTTTCTTCTTCTAATCTGAAACGTTACTGAACTGATTTGCCATTTCCAAATAGTTTTCCTGCAACACTCTGTATCTTTCTTGGGGTGCTTACCTGTTCTGTCTTGTGATGGGGACAGCTTTATGGCAGTCTGTGTCACGTGCTCTGCCATTTTCTCCTTGGAACCACTCCAAATGGGTGCCAATGCTTCTAGGCAGGAGCTGTGCTGGACATCAGAGTTCAAGGAAATGGGGATGGCATTGTTTTATTATTATTATTATTATTATTATTTTGAGATGGAGTCTCGCTCTGTCGCCCAGGCTGGAGTGCAATGGTGTGATCTCAGCTCACTTCAACCTCCGCCTCCCAGGTTCACACCATTCTCCTGCCTCAGCCTCCCGAATAGCTGGGATTACAGCCACCCACCACCATGCCTGGCTAATTTTTTGTATTTTTAGTAGAGACGGGGTTTCACCATGTTGGCCAGGCTGCTCTCGAACTCCTGACCTCAGATGATCCACCCACCTCAGCCTCCCAAAGTGCTGGGATTACAGGTGTGAGCCACCGCGCCCGGCCTGGAAATGGGGATGGCATTACGAACAGGGTAATCTTTTGTTAATTCTGATTTCCATTTTTTGAAGTAAATCCTTCTAATAACTTTGGTAATTCAGCTATTAAGAGCAACACATTGCTTACCACATACTTCACAAGTGAACAGTGATCACACC
>NW_026655139.1:0-625 GCF_009828535.3 Hylobates moloch
AGAATGCTTCTGTGTAGTTTTTATATGAAGATAAATCTTTTTCCACTCTAAGCCCCTTAGAGCTCAGAAATATCCCCTTGTAGTTTCTACAGAGTGTTTCATAACTGCTCTATCAAAAGTAAGCTTCAACACTGTTAGTTGAATGCACAGAACAGAAAGAAGTTTCACAGAATGCTTATGTGTACATTTTATTTGAAGATATTCCTTTTTCCACTATAGGCCCCTTCGCGCTACGAATGTCCCATTCCCGTTTTTACAGAAACAGTGTTTCAGAACTGCTCTATCAAAAGTAAGCTTCAAATCTCTTTTTTGAATTCACACAAAAGAAAGAAATTTCACAGAATGCTTCTGAGTAGTTTTTATTTGAAGATATTCCTTTTTCCACTGTAGTCCCCTTAGCGCTCAGAATGTCCCCTTGCAGTTTCTACAGAAAGAGTGTTTCAGAACTGCTCAATAAAAAGCAGATTCAACCCTGTTAGTTGAATGCCCCGAAAAGAAATAAGTTTCAAAGAATTGTTCTGTGCGGTTTTTATTTGAAGATATTTATTTTTCCAGTATATGCCACTTAGCGCTCCGACTGTCCCCTTGCAGTTTCTACAGAAAGACTGTTTCAGAACTGCTCAAT
>NW_026655139.1:725-3239 GCF_009828535.3 Hylobates moloch
TGTCCCCTTGCAGTTTCTACAGAAAGAGTGTTTCAGAACTGCTCAATCAAAAGTAAGCTTCAAACCTGTTAGTTGAATGCAGAGAACAGAAAGAAGTTTCACATAATGCTTCTGTGTAGATTTATTTGAAGACAATCCTTTTTCCACTGTCATCCCCTTAGTGCTCAGAATGTCCCCTTGCAGTTTCTACAGAGTGTTTCATAACTACACTATCAAACGTAAGCTTCAAATCTGTTAGTTGAATGCACAGAACTGAAAGAAGTTTCACAGAATGCGTCTGTGTAGTTTTTATTTGAAGATATTCCTTTTTTCACTATAAGCCCCTAAGCGCTCAGAATGTCCACTTACAGTTTCTACAGAAAGAGTGTTTCAGAACTGCTCTATCAAAAGTACACTTCAACTCTGTTAATTGAATGCACAGAACAGGAAGAAGTTTCACAGAATGCTTCTCTGTAGTTTTTATTTGAAGATATTCCTTTTGAACTATAAGCCCCTTAGCGCTCCGAATGTCCCCTTGCAGTTTCTACAGAAAGAGTGTTTCAGAACTGATCTATCAAAAATAAGCTTCAACTCTATTAGTTGAATGCAGAGAACAGAAAGAAGTTTCACAGAATGCTTCTGTGTAGTTTTTAGTTGAAGATATTCCTTTTTCCACTGTAGACCCCTTAGCGCTAAGAATGTCCCATTGTAGTTTCTACAGAAAGAGTGTTTCGTAACTGCCCTATCAAAAGTAGGCTTCAACTCCGTTAGTTGAATTCACAGAACAGAAAGAAGTTTCACAGAATGCTTCTGTGTAGTTTTATTTGAAGATATTCCTTTTTCCACTATAGGCACCATAGTGCTCCGAATGTCCCATTGTAGTTTCTACAGAAACAGTGCTGCAGAACTGCTCAATCAAAAGTAAGCTTCAACTCAGTTAGTTGAATGCACAGAACAGAAAGGAGTCTCACAGAATGCTTCTGAGCATTTCTCGTTTGACGATATCCCTTTTTCCACTATAGACAAATTAGCGCTCTTATTATCCCTTTGCAGTTTCTACAGAAAGAGTGTTTCAGAACTGCTCAATCAAAAGAAGGTTCAAACCTGTTAATTCAATGCCCCGAACAAAAAGAAGTTTCACACAATTCTTCTGTGCAGGTTTTATTTGAAGATATTAATATTTCCAGCATAGGCCACTTAGCGCTCCGAATGTCAACTTGCAGTTTCTACAGAAAGAGGGTTTCAGAACTGCTCTATCAAAAGTAAGCTTCAAACCTGTTAGTTTCAATGCACAGAACTGAAAGAAGTTTAACAGAATGCTTCTGTGTAGTTTTTATTTGAAGATAATACTTTTTCCACTATTGGCCCCTTAGCGCTCCGAATGTCCCCTTGCAGTTCCTACAGAAAGAGTGTTTCAGAACTGCTCAATCAAAAGTAAGCTTCAACTCTGTTAGTTGAATGCACAGAACAGAAAGTAGTTTCACAGAATGCTTCTGTGTAGTTTTTATTTGAAGATATTCCTTTTCCACTATAAGCCCCTTAACGCTAAGATTGTCCACTTGCAGTTTCTATAGAAAGAGTGTTTCAGAACTGCTCTATCAAAAGTAAGATTCAACTCTGTTAGTTGAATGCACAGAACAGAAAGAACTTTCACAGAATGCTTCTGTGTAGTTTTTATTTGAAGATGTTCCTTTTTCCACTGTTGGCCCCTGAGTGCTCAGAATGTCCCCTTGCAGATTCTACAGAAACAGTGTTTCATAACTGCTCTATCAAAAGTAAGCTTCAACTCCGTTAGTTGAATGCAAAGAACAGAAACAGTTTCACAGAATGCTTCTGTGTAGTTTTTATTTGAAGATATTACTTTTTCCACTATAGACAACTTAGTGGTCTGAATGTCCCCTTGCAGTTTCTACAGTAACAGTGTTTCAGAACTGCTCAATCAAAAGTAAGCTTCAACTCTCTTAGTTGAATGCACAGAACAGAAAGAAGTTTCACAGAATTCTTCTGTGCAGTTTTCATTTGAAGATATTCCTTTTTCCACTATAGACCCCTTAGCGCTCGGAATGTCCCTTTGCAGTTTGTACAGAAAGAGTGTTTAGGAACTGCTCAATCAAAAGAAGGTTCAACCCTGTAAGTTGAATGCCCCGAACAGAAAGAAGTTTCACAGAATTCTACTCTGCAGTTTTAATTTGAAGATATTAATTTTTCCAGCATAGGCCTCTTAGCGCTCCGAATGTCCCTTTGCAGTTTGTACAGAAAGAGTGTTTCAGAACTGCTCTATCAAAAGTAAACTTCAACCCTGCTAGTTGAATGAGCAAAACAGAAAGAAGTTTCACAGAATGCTTCTGTGTAGTTTTTATTTGAAGATATTCCTTTTTCCAATAAAAGCCCCTTGGCGCTCAGAAGGTCCACTTGCAGTTTCTACAGAAAGAGTGTTTCTGAACTGGTCTATCAAAAGTAAGCTTCAACTCTTTTAGTTGAATGCACAGAACAGAAAGAAGTTTCACAGAATGCTTCTGTGTAGTTTTTATTTGA
>NW_026655139.1:3339-7511 GCF_009828535.3 Hylobates moloch
TCAGAATGTCCACTTGCAGTTTCTACAGAAAGAGTGTTTCCGAACTGGTCTATCAAAAGTAAGCTTCAAATCTTTTAGTTGAATGCACAGAACAGAAAGTAGTTTCACAGAATGCTTCTGTGTAGTTTTTATTTGAAGATATTCCTTTTTCCACTAAAAGCCCCTTAGCGCTCAGAATGTCCCCATGCAGTTTCTACAGAAAGAGTGTTTCAGAACTGCTCTATCAAAAGTAAGCTTCAACTCTGTTAGTTGAATGCACAGAAGAGAATGATGTTTCACAGAATGCTTCTGAGTAGTTTTTATTTAAAGATATTACTTTTTCCACTGTAGGCCGATTAGTGCTCAGAATATCCCATTGCGGTTTCTACAGAAAAAGTGTTTCATAACTGCTCTATCAAACGTAAGCTTGAAACCTGTGCGTTGAATGCACAGAACAGAAAGAAGTTTCAAGGAATGCTTCTGTGTAGTTTTTATTTGAGGATACTTCTTTTTCCACTATAAACCCCTTAGTACTCCGAATGTCCCCTTTCAGTTTCTACAGAGACAGTTTCAGAACTGCTCAATCAAAAGTATGCTTCAACTATGCTTGTTGAATGCACAGAACAGAAAGAAGTTTCACAGAATGCTTCTGTGTAGTCTTTATTTGAACATATTCCTTTTTCCACTATAAGCCCCTTAGCGCTCCGAATGTGCACTTGCAGTTTCTACAGAAAGAGTATATCAGAACTGCTCAATCATAAGTAAATTTAACTCTGTTAGTTGAATGCACAGAACAGAAAGAAGTTTAACAGAATGCTTCTGTGTGGTTTTTATTTGAAGATATTCCTTTTTCCACTATAAGCCCCTTAGCGCTCAGAATGTCCACTTGCAGTTTCTACAGAAAGAGTGTTTCCGAACTGCTCTATCAAAAGTAAGCTTCAACTCTGTTAGTTGAATTCACTGAACAGAAAGATGTTTCACAGAATGCTTCTGTGTAGTTTTCATTTGAAGATATTCCTTTCTCCACTATAAGCCCGTTAGCCCTCAGAATGTCCCCTGGCAGTTTCTACAAAAAGAGTGTTTCAGAACTGCTCTGTCAAAAGTAAGCTTCAACTCTGTTTGTTGAATGCACAGAGCAGAAAGAAGTTTCACAGAATGCTTCTGTGTAGTTTTTATATGAAGATATTCCTTTTTCCACTATAGGCCCCTTAGCGCTCTGAATGTCCACTAGCAGTTTCTACAGAAGGAGAGTTTCAGAACTGGTCCATCAAAAGCAAGCTTCAACTCTGTTAGTTGAAAGCATGGAATGGAAAGTAGTTTCACAGAATGCTTCTGAGTAGTTTTTATTTGAAGATTTTACTTTTTCCACTGTAGGCCCCTTAGCGCTCAGAATGTCCCATTGCAGTTTCTACAGAAAGAGTGTTTCATAACTGCTCTATCAAACGTAAGCTTCAACTGTGTGAGTTGAATGCACAGAACAGAAAGAAGTTTCCAAGAATGCTTCTGTATAGTTTTGATTTCAAGATATTCGTTTTTCTACTCTACGCCCCTCAGTGCTCCGAATGTCCCCTTGCAGTTTCTACAGAAACAGCGTTTCAGAACTGCTCTATCAAAAGTAAGCTTCAAATCTGTCTGTTGAATGCACAGAACAGAAAGAAATTTCACAGAATGCTTCTGTGTAGTTTTTGTTTCAAGATATTCCTTTTTCCACTGTAGACCCCTCAGTGCTCCGAATGTCCCCTTGCAGTTTCTACAGAAACAGCGTTTCAGAACTGTTCAATCAAAAGTAAGCTTCAAATCAGTTTGTTGAATGCACAGAACAGAAAGAAGTTTCACAGAATGCATCTGTGTAGTTTTTATTTGAAGATATTTCTTTTTCCACTTTAGGCTCCTTAGCGCTCGGAATGTCCACTGGCAGTTTCTACAGAAAGAGTGTTTCAGAACTGCTCCATCAAAAGAAATCTTCAATTCTGTGAGTTGAATGCAAAGAACAAAAAGAAGTTTCACAGAATGCTTCTGTGCAGTTTTTATTTGAAGATATTTCTTCTTCCACTATAGGCCCCCTACTGCTCCGAATGTCCTCTTGCAGTTTCTTCAGTAACAGTGGTTCAGAACTGCTCAATCAAAAGTAAGCTTCAACTATGTTTGTTGAATGCACAGAACGGGAAGTAATTTCACAGAATGCTTCCGTGTAGTTTTTATTTGAAAATATTACTTTTTCCACTGTACGCCCCTCAGTGCTCCGAATGTCCCCTTGCAGTTTCTACAGAAACAGCGTTTCAGAACTGCTCCATCAAAAGTAAGCTTCAACTCTTTTTGTTGAATCCACAGAACAGAAAGTAGTTTCACAGAATGCTTCTGTGTAGTTTTTATTTGAAGATATTCCTTTTTC
This sequence comes from Hylobates moloch, assembly GCF_009828535.3. Classification (NCBI taxonomy): domain Eukaryota; kingdom Metazoa; phylum Chordata; class Mammalia; order Primates; family Hylobatidae; genus Hylobates; species Hylobates moloch. The sequence continues at coordinate 5,711 of NW_026655139.1, forward strand.
CCCTAGAAGCCCCTTAGGGCTCAGGATGTCCACTTGCAGTTTCTACAGAAAGTGTGTTTCCGAACTGCTCTATCAAAAGTAAGCTTCAACTGTGTTAGTTGAATGCACAGAACAGAAAGTAGTTTCACAGAATGCTTCTGTGTAGTTTTTATTTGAAGATATTCCTTTTTCCACTATAAGCCCCTTAGCGCTCGCAATGTCCAATTGCAGTTTGTACAGAAAGAGTGTTTCAGAACTGCTCTATGAAAAGTAAGGTTCAAATCTGTTAGATAAATGCACAGAAGAGAAAGTGGTTTCACAGAATGCTTCTGTGTAGTTTTTATTTGAAGATATTTCTTTTTCCACTGTATGCCCCTTAGCGCTCATAATGTCCACTTGTAGATTCAACACAAAGAGTGTTTCAGAACTGCTCTATCAAAAGTAAGCTGCAACTCTGTTAGTTGAATGCACAGAAGAGAAAGAAGTTTCACAGAATGCTTCTGAGTAGTTTTTATTTAAAGATATTACTTTTTCCACTCTAGGCCGATTAGCGCTCAGAATATCCCATTGCAGTTTCTACAGAAAAAGTGTTTCATAACAGCTCTATCAAACGTAAGCTTGAAACCTGTGTGTTGAATGCACAGAACAGAAAGAAGTTTCAAGGAATGCTTCTGTGTAGTTTTTATTTGAAGATATTTATTTTTCCACTATAAGCCCCTTAGTACTCAGAATGTCCCCTTTCAGTTTCTACAGAGACAGTTTCAGAACTGCTCAATCAACAGTAAGCTTGAACTATGCTTGTTGAATGCACAGAACAGAAAGAAGTTTCACAGAATGCTTCTGAGTAGTTTTTATTTCAAGATATTCCTTTTTTCACTGTAGACCCCTTAGCGCTCAGAATGTCCCCTTGCAGTTTCTACAGTAAGAGGGTTTCATAACTGCTCTATCAAAACTGAGCTTCAACTCTGTGAGTTGAATGCACAGAACAGAAAGAAGTTTCACAGAATGCTTCTGTGTAGTTTTTATTTGAAGATATTCCTTTTTCCAATAAAAGCCCCTTAGGGCTCAGAATGTCCACTTGCAGTTTCTACAGAAAGTGTGTTTCCGAACTGCTCTATCAAAAGTAAGCTTCAACTCTGTTAGGTGAATGCACAGAACAGAACGAGTATCACAGAATGCTTCTGTGTAGTTTTTATTTGAAGATATTCCTTTTTCCACTATAGGCCCCTTAGTGCTCCCAATATCCCCTGGCAGTTTCTGAAGAAACAGTGTTTCAGAACCGCTCAATCAAAAGTAAGCTTCAACTCTGTTTTAGAAATGCACAGAAAAGAAAGAAATTTCACTGAATGCTTCTGGGTAGTTTTTATTTGAAGATATTCCTTTCTCCACTGTACACACCTCAGTGCTCCGAATGTCCCCTTGCACTTTCTACAGAAACAGCGTTTCAGAACTGCTCAATTAACATTAAGCTTCAACTCTGTTTGTTGAATCCACAGAACAGAAAGTCGTTTCACAGAATGCTTCTGTGTAGTTTTTATTTGAAGATATTCCTTTTTCCACTATAGGCCCCTTAGTGCTCCGTATGTCCACTTGCAGTTTCTACAGATAGAGTGTTTCAGAACTTCTCAATCATAAGTAAGTTTAACACTGTTAGTTGAATGCACAGAACAGAAAGAAGTTTAACAGAATGCTTCTGTGCAGTTTTTATTTCAAGATATTCCTTTTTCCACTAAAAGCCCCTTAGCACTCCGAATGTCCACTTGCAGTTTCTACAGAAAGAGTGTTTCAGAACTGCTCTATGAAAAGTAAGCTTCAACTCTGT
>NW_026655140.1:0-7510 GCF_009828535.3 Hylobates moloch
TTGCATGTGAGATGGGTCTCCTGAATACAGCACACCAATGGGTCTTGACTCTATCCTATTTGCCAGTCTGTGTCTTTTAATTGGGGAATTTAGTCCATTTAAATTTAAGGTTAATATTGTTATATATGAATTTGATCTTATCATCATGATGCTAGCTGGTTATTGTGCACACTAGTTGATGCAGTTTCTTCACAACATCATTGGTCTTTATATTTTGGTGTGTTTTTGCAGTGGCTGGTACTGGTTTTTCCTTTCTGTATTTAGTGCTTCCTTCAGGAGCTCTTGAAAGGCAGGCCTGGTGGTGATGAAATCTCTTAGCATTTGCTTGTCTGGAAAGTATTTTATTTCTCCTTCACTTATGAAGCTTAGTCTGGCTGGATATCAAATTCCGGATTGAAAATTCTTTCAGAATGTTGAATATTGGCCCCCACTCTCTTCTGACTTGTAGGGTTTCTGCTGAGAGGTCTGCTGTTATTCTGATGGGCTTCCCTTTACAGGTGACCTGGCTTTTCTCTCTGGCTGTCTTTAACATTTTTTCCCCTTCATTTCAACCTTGGAAAATCTGACGATTATGTGTCTTGGGGTTGATCTTCTCTTAGAGTATCTTAGTGGTGTTCTCTGTATTTCCTGAATTTGAATGTTGGCCTGTCTTGCTAGGTTGGGGAAGTTCTCCTGGACAATGTCCTGAAGTGTGTTTTCCAACTTGGTTCCATTCTCCCAGTCTCTTTCAGGTACTCCAATCAATTGTAGGTTCGGTCTTTTTACGTAGTCTGTGTTTCTCGGAGGGTTTTTTTTTTCATTCCTTTTTATTCTTTTTTCTCTAATCTTGTCTGCATGCCTTATTTCAGCAAGATAGTCTTCAAACGCTGATATCCTTTCTTCTGCTTGATCAATCCAGCTATTGATACTTGTGTGTGCTTCATGAAGTTCTTGTGCTGCATTTTTCAGCTCCATCAGGTCATTTATGTTCCTCTCTAAACTGGTTATTCTAGTTAGCAGCTCTGTAACCTTTTATTAAGGTTTTTAGCTTCTTTGCATTGGGTTAGAACATTATCCTTTAGCTCAGTGGAGTTTGTTATTACCCACCTTCTGAAGCCTACTTCTGTCGATTTATCCATCTCATTCTCCGTCCAGTTCTACACCTTTGCTGGAGGGGTGTTGCAATCATTTGGAGGAGAAGAGGCATTCTGGCTTTTGGAAATTTCAGCATTTTTGCACTGTTTTTTCCTCATCTTTGCGGATGTGTCTACCTTTGATCTTTGAGGCTGATGACCTTTGGATGGGCTTTTGTGGGGGGGAGGTTCTTTTGTGTTGATGTTGTTGCTGTTTTTACTTTCTGTTTGTTAGTTTTTCTTCTAACAGTCAAGCCCCTCTTCTGCAGGTCTGCTGCAATTTGCTGGGTGTCCACTCGAGACCTTGTTCGTCTGGCTATTACCAGTGGAGGCTACAGAATAGCAAAGATTGTGGTCTGCTCTTACCTTTGGAAGCTTTGTTTCAGAGGGGCACCAGCCTGATGCCAACCAGAGTTCTCCTGTATGAAGTGTCTGTTGACCCCTTTTGGGAAGTCTCTCTCAATCAGGAGGTATGGGGCCAGGGACCCGCTTGAGGAGGCTGTTTGTCCCTTAGCACTGTGCTGGGAGAATCCCCCTCGTCAGGATCAGCTGCACTCTTCAGAGACAGGCAGGAAAGATTAAGTCTGCTGAACCTGCGACTGCAGCCTTCCCTCCCCACAGGTGCTCTGTCCCAGGTAGGTGAGAGTTCTGTCTGTAAGCCCCTCACTGGAGCTGCTGGATTTCCTGCAGAGATGCCCTGCCCAATGAGGGGGAATCTAGAGAAGCAGTCTGGCCACAGCTGCTTTGCTGCTTTATGGTGAATTCCACCCAGTCCAAACCTCCCAGTCTCCTTAGCACTGTCAGGGGAAAACCACCTACTAAAGCTACAGTAATAATGGTCACCCCTCTCCCTACCAAACTCGATTGCCCCAGGCCAATATCAGACTGCTCTGCTGGCAGTGAGAATCTCAGTCCAGTGGTTCTTAGCTTGCTAAGCTCCGTGGGAGTCAGACCCACTGAGCAAGACCACTTGGCTCCCTGGTTTCAGCCCCCTTTCCAGGGGAGTGGATGGTTCTCCTGTCTCACTGGAGTTCCAGGAGCTGCTGGAGTATGAAAAAACTCCTGCAGCCTAGTGCCTGCCCGAAAAGCCACCCAGTTTTGTGCTCAAAACCTGGGGCTCTAGTGGTATAGGCTCACAAGGGAATCTTTTGATCTGCGGATTGCAAAAATCCGTGGGAAAAGTGTAGTACCCTGGGTAGGTGGCACAGTCACTTAATAGCTTCCCTTGGCTGGGGGAAGGAGGCCCCCTGGCTCCGTGCACTTCCCAGGTGAAGCGACGCCCCATCCTGCTTCTGCTCGCTCTCCATGGGTCGCACCCGCTGTCTAACAAGTCCCAGTGAGATAAACTGGGTACCTCAGTTGGAAATGAAGAAATCACCTGCCTCTGCATTGGTCTCACTGGGAGCTGCTGGAGCTGTTTCTATTCAGCCATCTTGGCCCCTCCCCCTTAGTTTCTATCATTGGAATATTGCATTATTTTTCCTTGAAAGTTTTCTTGAACATGTAGAGCAAACAAACCCTAGACTCTACTTGTGGAACATTGATCAAAATATGTTTCATAGAGATGTTCTTTAAACAAACAAAATACACACACACACACACACACACACACACACAACCAGGTCAGGTCAAAAGATTGTTTAATACACTGGGGAAACATTGCACACTTAAGGTTGTGTCTTTTGCAGAATTCCAATGCATAATAGTTTGTTAGAGGCTCTGAAAAGCTCTTCAATAAAGAAAGCTGTTTATTTAATCCATGATTTCCCAAACTGATTTGGCCATAGAATTATTTGTGTGTGTGTGTGTATACATCTTTTAGCATCCTGAAGAGTTAGTATTAGATGGAGCACACTTTTGATAATGCTGGTCTAATTTCTTTCAAACTGAATTTTGAATAGAAACTTAGTTTTCTGGAAAGAGCATAAGGTCAAGAGGCAGGAGACCAAAAGGCACATATTTGCCGAGCAATTAAGTCAGTAAGTGAGTGAATTAATGAGTCGTGGTTTCTGTTCTATCACTAACTTGCTCTAGTATCCTGAGCCAGTCGTTTCAATATTTGATTATTAAATGTTCTTGTCTAAAAGCATGTAAGATTACTTGCCCTAATCACTTAGTAGATGTTGAAAAATAATAGAAATTATTTTGAAAGCAAAAGTAATTAAAAAAGAAAAAAACGTACAAAATGTTTTGCTCTTTTTATATACAGAACTATTTAGAGGAGAAATATGATGATATCTTGGAGTTACTTTAAAATACATTAGCTAAAATATAAATGAAGCAAATTTAACAAAATATTAATAATTAAACAATATAGTTGATAGGTATATGTGTATTTATTCTACTATTCTATTTTTATGTATGTTTGAAATTATTCAAAATAAAAAGTTTTAAAAATTCAAAAAAGTATTATGCTATTTGTATGTAAAGTTGCAGTTACTAACACGGACATTGATTTTATAGAACAGTGTATGGGATTGTAAGAAGCATGATTATTTTGTCATCTTGTCCTCCCTGTAACCAAGGGCAGACATTTGTTGAACTGTCATGTCTGGTTAGGGTGGTTACCTCAGAATTTTCCTTTGTGTAATATCTCCTGGCTAAAATAAGATTTGAACTTGAAACCTAGGGTTCATTATGACCGTGCCCTGACATAGTAATTCCCAAAGTGTGTTCCATGGACCAATAGCAACAACATTACCTAGGAACTTGTCAAAATGCAAATCCACAGGCTCTATCTCATGCTTACTGAATCAGAAATGTTCAGAGTGGGTTCCAGTAACATGTGTTGTAACAAAGCTCCCAGATGATTTTGATGCTTGTTCAGATTTGAGAATCACCTATCGCGTTGATCTACAACACAAGACTGAAGTGCAATACGAAAACTCTATTTCTGTCATTACTCATTAGTATTGTGGTGTCATACATTCCATAAATTCTTAATTCTATAATAGAAAACAGTAAACAGGAGTTCTACTATTGATTAACTTAACATCTTTCTCCATCGTTAGATGATTGTTTACACAGGTTGAGTAGACGGAGTTAGGACCTGAGAATGTGTGTACTGTGTTAATGACCTGAGAACCCTGATGCATGTCACAATGGCCCAACCCACTCAAGCCATGCTTACTGGATGGAAAGAGAAGTTTTCATTGTATAGATGTATTTAGACACATCATTCCAGTTGTTGATGTCTTATTATCTTGGTTTTGTGACAAGGATATTCTATCCCCATGCCTGAAACATGTTTAAAAGCACACAAGTTACTGGAGCACAGTGCTTGGGTTCAGTTGCCATTTAACTAGCAGCTGGTCACTGAGGTGGAACGGCCCCTTTCAAATTTGGTAAAAAGAAAAAAAAAAACCCATAGCCATGAGGTTGAGGCTTCTAAAAGTTATAAAGCAGCCCACAAACTCTTTCCCCTTGAGGCTTTATGTTAGAGGTGGCTAACATCTTATATCTTGAAAATAAAATTCTTAATCAAGCTTTTTCAGAGAAATCCATAAAGCTTTGTACTCTACTATTAACTTATTGAATTGGAGAAGAATCATTTCTATACCGGTGGAAATTGATGAGGAAATGGAAATATGGGGACCTTTCTCTAATTGAATAGTTGGCATTATATCTGTATTCTACATTCAGAGTAATATAGCCCTTTATTCTTACATTTTTAAATGAAGAGGACCATTTTGTTGATCGTATTTCACTTTTTAAGCTAACACTTGCCAGAAGTTCTTCCCTAATGTTTATGGAAAGGAGGATCAGGCATAGCATCACAGGTAATTTCCTCAAACTTTTTCCTACTTCTCTAGTCCCACTTAAAGATGGCAGAAGCTTTTGGTTCTATAGAGACCATGGCCATTTCTAATACTGACATCTGTAGTGTGAGATCCACTGGCACTGCTCTGCTGGAAAACTGAGGGCATGTTTTAACCTTTTACAGTCAATCAGTATTGCACTAGGTTTTGCCATTTATAATGTTCCTTTTCCTGCCTACTTCTAATTTGTTCAATTCTAGAGCAATTAAGGACTGCAAAAATTTCTGAATCCCATTTAGCAAATCCCATGGAGCAGTTGAGAAGGCAATTTATGAAGTAGTGAGGAGGAAAACCAGAGGACCCTTGGTTTGTAAAGCCTGGACCCATTCCTGGGTCTTTATCTGGCAGTTGCTATAGCAGCATGTAGTGAGGAGGAAAAGCTGAGGGAACAAGTCTTATGGAAGCGGTCCGTTTTATTCTTTTGCTTGGTTTTTTTCCTAAATCTATATTTAACATTTTAGCTGAAACCCATCTGACAAAGGCTTGATTTTTTGTGTGTCAAATGTACAGCAATAAATGTTGAAGCTGTTTTTATACTGGGGACTCTGGGCAGGAAACCGGGCTGTCATTCTAGGACAGGTTAAAGGCAAGTCTGTGATGGACAAGGGCAAGGTTCAGGAAATTCAGGAGTAACAAGACACTTTTGAGCTTTGGCTGAAGCAGGAAACGACCCTAGATAACTCACAGGGAGAGAAAGTGTCTTAGAGGACAGGTCTGATTGAAGGCCTTTATATACACAACCCAAGGTCTCCTCTGTTGGCTCCAGAAGGTGTTATCTACTTCTTGCAGTATTAAAAGAAATTTACGGAGTTCAGACCTTGATTAAAAACATACTTATGGAGCTCTTTGCTCTCTAGAAAAGAAGATGGGCATTCTATAGCAATTACAATCATAGCGAAAGACCAGGGTGCTATAGGAGCCCAATTGTGAAGCACTATGCAATTGAAACTCTCATTCATTCACTAAACAAACATTTTAACAACATACTGTATACCAACTACATTCCAGGTACTAGGTGCTGAGAATTTAGCAGTGAATAAAAAAGACATGACTCTTGCTTTCCTGGGGCTTATAATCCAAGAAGGAATAAACTTAAACATTTATACTCCCTACTTGTGATCAGTTGAGTCATTCTGGAATCATATAAACTTTCATGACATGAGGTAGGGCCTCATCTTTTGACCTGACTTGATCGTGTGTGTGTGTGTGTGTGTGTGTGTGTGTGTGTGATCTCTCTAGACAGATAGACTGGAGGTAGAGAGAGCTGTGTGTGTGTGTGTGTGTGTATGTGTGTATCTATCTATCTATAGTTTGTTATAGCAGTTAGTACTACTGTTGTACTAGAGGTAGAGAGAGGTGTATATATACAACAAAGAATCCTCAAATCACAAAGAATCCTCAAATCACAGTGGCTAAATACAATGAAAGTTTATAGTCCAATGTGTATTGGACTATTAGGAATAAACAGGGTTGAGGGATTCTGCTCTCTGCATTCATGCCTCCCATTTTGACACATAGCCTTTTCCTACTCTGCATTGTTACATATCCTTTTATGGACATATTTTATTTCCATAACTAAGTTTCTAGCCTCCTCTAGATTCTTAGACCTCTTTGTTTCCCTAGTGACTATCATATCTGTTGAAGGTAACTTTCTAGATTTGTGTACATTATTAAATCAAATAATGGAGTAGATTCAAATTGAGTAGAATTATAGATGGTTAAAGCAGAGAAAAGAACTTAGAGATTGTTTAATTTCAAGTACCTTGTTTTACAGATGAGGAAACTGAAATCTGGAAAATAGTCCTAAAGTCTATCATTTCTCTCAGTGAATCTCACCTAACTCAGTCAACCAAGTGGAGGCCCTATCTCATATAGAAAGGGCGCTGCCAGACCAGAGGAGTTAATAGCTAATAAATCATAGTATATCCTGCTTTCTATTACCTTGTAAGTTAGAATAGAGGGGCATTTTAGCTAATTCACATTATTCACTTTTCTGGTGCTTGGACTCTCTCATTTTATAGACTTATCTGTAAATGGGTTATTTCAAATATATTGCAGAATTTGAAAAGAATCAAAGTTATTAAAAAAAAAAACAAGGTCACTCATACAATTATGAGATGTCTGGAGTATAGTCTTTTAGGATATTGAGTAAGCCCTTGGCAGGTTTATTATGAGCCAAGTCTTCTCTGAAATTTAATCAATGCACTAATTTGAATTGGAACAAATGGGAGAAAAAAAAGAAAGGAGGCTTTCTTTTCTATTCAATTCAAAGTAAATTGTATTCCAGAGAAGTCAGTCTCTGGTTGGGATTGGAAGCCTCTGGTGGCCTTAAAAGCTAGAAACATGAGCCTCAACCTCATGTAATGAGGGGCTCAAGATGACTTTAGGAAGGATTTTATTTCAGAAGATATCTCTTGAATGACTAGGCTTGCTGGCCAGAAAAAAAGCCAATTGCTTGCAACAAGTTCAACACGTACGTGGTAATTTCTTTTTTTTTTCTTTTTATTATTATTATTATTATACTTTAGGTTTTAGGGTACATGTGCACAATGTGCAGGTTTGTTACATATGTATCCATAT
>NW_026655141.1:0-7510 GCF_009828535.3 Hylobates moloch
TATGATGGCCTGTGAACAACTTCAAGGATTTTCTGGTTGGAGACAGGATGGTGGGGCCAAAGCTAAGGGTAACGCCCTGGTTTGGTTGCTGAAGTTAAGGAAAGAAAGACATTTGTCTACTAGATGGTTCTTAGGTGGCATGATAAACAGTAGTTTGATGTATAGAGTTGAGAAGACAGAACATAGGCCTCTGAAGGTAAATCCCAGTGGAAAGTAGCATGTGTTGGGTTTCACATTGGTGATACTCCTAGTGAGTTCTGTTGGAGTTAGGAGGATGGGGAGATCTAGCTAGGCTGGGGTGGTCCTGCAACCATAGTGAAGAAGATAGAGTCAGTCATAGAAGGAGTGGAGTTTGGAATAAACCTTGGGACTTAGGTGAGAGAGATGTAGGTGAGTGTGTCTTCCACCTGTATTTACTGTGTGATTTTTTTTTGGATGAGTCATTCTATTAGACTGTTTCCTAATTTGCAAGATAGTTAAACTAATTCCTACCTTGCAGGTGTCAAGGTTGTAGAGGATTAAATGAGATGATTTATGTGAAAGCCCTTTGTAAATGGCACTGTGGTTTCACATGTAAGTTGTTATTAGTAAATTGCCAGTTGCAATGGGGAGCCTGTTGGATTAAGAGCTTTAATTCATTCATCATATGTAAATGAGGTGGTACTCTTTGCAATCAAAGCTGTTTAATGAGGGTCATGGTTAGGGGGAAAGAGTCAGGAGGCTGTTTTTAAGTAAGGTTGGTATATGCCTGAGATTTCACTTATAAACTTATAAATACATAATTAGTATTGAAAATTACTGTTTAATGTGCATCCGAACTGCTTTGCATTTTTTTGGTTGATAAAAATAAATGTATTTGAAGAGTAAGTTACTGAGCTATAAAAAAAAAGGAGTCCATTTAGTAGAAAAATTACACGATGCTTCTCATTCTACATTCTGAAACAGGCTATTTTTAGCATCTCTTTGAATCAGGGATGAATTCTAGTTATAGGGTTCAGTAATTAAAGCAGAGAAAAATACAAAGTAGTTTGGGCAAGAAAATCTTTTTACTTGGGTTGGATTTGTTTCAAGGTTTAAACTGTCATCTCAAGGGCCTCCCTGGAAGCCACTGTTTTTGTAATCTTTGTGGGGTCAAGAGCAACAGAAAGTGCCAAAAGATCAGCCAAGGACACAGTGTCCCACTTTTTTAGAACAGGGGACTTTTAAAAATTCTGGAATCCTGGTATTTCATAACTGGTGACCTTGTATCTGTGTTCTCTGCACAATCCTGGACAGAGGTGCCAGGGTCCTTTGGCCTCTCCCTGTCTTTCCTGTCCTCAGGTCCTTCCTTCTGGTCAGTGCTTCCACCCTCAGGACCTCTGCTCCTCTGCCCAGCTGTCCTGCTGGCCCCTGGTTTTCCTTCAGTTCTCAGGCTGCCTCTGAGTATTGCTAAAGAAAACTGCTTAATGATGCCCTTGGTACCAGTCCACATTTGTATTTAATGATGGTAGATAATTCAGAATGTTGCTGAACAGCTTCTTTACTTGGTTCTAGTCAGCAGTCTTTCCTCAAGCTGGAAGCCTTATTTTATCATGAGAAAGTTATTATTATTTTATCTTTTTATGCCCATTACAAAGAAGCTTATTAACTGTTTGGTGGAATTGAAACAACTGTTGATGCAAATTCTCATGATTTATGCTTGTGTGGCACTTAAAAGTGGTGATCACAGAGCCAACTCAGGGTCACTAAATACGGGGCAAGTTCAGCTTTTCTAGTTGAAGTAGGTTAGGATGATGCGTTTTTTTTTTTTTTTAACCTCTGCATTTGGGAAAAAAAATCACTTTCACAAATGTTTTTGAGTGTTGTCTATGTGCCAAGTATTGTGCCAAGTGCTGGAATTAAAAAGAAAAAGATTTGTCACAGTGAAGAATGGAATTAGGGATCAAAGTATTAGGATCCACAGGTGGCTGCCCGGGGCCAGACCTGTCTACTGTGAACATTAAAAAACGAAGCTTAACTGTACCCGTAGGTGGAAACATTGATTAGATAATAGAGTTTTCCTTTGAAAACCAATTATATTTACTATGGATTTCTAACCATTTTCAACCTCTAAATTTTTTTATTTCTAGTAGTTCACTTTTTGTTGTGGTAATGAATAAGTAGGCAAATTTAAGAGTAGAACTAAATTTGAATTTAAATCATCTTGGTTTTAGGTTTTTGTTTGCTCATTTGTTCATTATTTGTTTTGTTCTGAATCCACATTGATTGAGAGGGTGCTATGAACTCCTTTCTGTGTGAAACCCTGGGATTGGTACTGAGATGCAGTTAACATGCCCCAGCTCTGGTGGGTTGTTCAGGCTGGTGGGGCGGCACCTGGTGGTGCAGTAACAGTGCTTGGTGCTCTTTATTGCTTGCTAAATGAGGCAGACAGCTCTTCCCATGGGTTAGCTCATTTAATTCTCACAGTCTAATTTTTGTAGTTAGGGAAGCTTAGGTTTAAATAAACTGCTCAGAGTTTTCTGTAGCCTCACAGGAGACGGACAGGTGGATACACACACACTTTATTTCAGGAGCAAGTTCTCCATCTGGAGCTGTTTGACTGTCTCTTTTTTCTTTTTTCTTTTTTTTCTGTGTGTGTGTGTGTGTGTGTGTGTGTGTGTGTGTGTGGCGGGGACAGGATCTCACTCTGTTACCTAGGCTGGAATGCAGTGGTGTGATTGTAGCTCACTGCAGGCTTGACCTCCCAAGCTCAAGTGATCCTCCCACCTCAGCCTCCTGAGTAGCTGGGACTACAGGTGTGCGTCACCATGCCCAGCTAATTTTTTTTTTTCTTTTCTTTTCTTTTTTTTTTTAAGATACGGATTTTGCCCTGTTGCCCAGGCTGGTCTCAAACTCCTGGGCTCAAGCAATCCTCTTGCCTCAGCCTCCGAAAAGGCTGGGATTACAGGTGTGAGCCATTGCCCTGGCCCTTTGACTACCTTTCGTAGCACAGTATTTAGTTGGTGATAAGAGTTTATCTTCATGTTGACTTTGTATACTCTTTGCATCTCAAAGGACAGAAATCAGTCTCTTGGTGTCACTGTTCCTCTCTTGTTTACTGCAGCTGGAACCAGTCTTCTGTCATAGCACTTTCCATGCTCAGTAGTCCCCCCATATCTGAGGTTTCACTTACCGTAGTTTCAGTTACTGGCAGTCACCTATGGGCTGAAAATATTAAGGTAATTTTGTGCATACACATGAGAGAGAGACCACGTTCATGTGACTTTTATTACAGTATGTTGGTATAATTGTTCTGTTTTATTATGAGTTATTGTTAGTCTTACTGTGCCTAATTTATAAGTTAAATGTGCCTAATTTATAAAATAAGTTATCATAGGTATGTATGTATAGGAGAAAATTTAGTATATAGGGTTTAGTACTATCCGCAGTTTCAGGCATCTGCTGAGTGTCTTGGACTGTGTTACCTCTCAGATGGTAGGGAGGGTTCCTGTGTCTCTCCATTTAACACTTTCTAGCTTGTGGTGTGGTATTTTTTGATATAACACATAGCTTTACGTTTGTGTGATTCATAGTTATATTTCTAGTGCCTAATAGTGGGCTAGTGTCAAAAGGCAAATTAAAAATCTAATTAAAAATAAAGATCTAATTGGCTTTTATTTGTGATTCTAGCGTTGAATCGTACCTCATTCTATAAAACAGTATGGGTGTTCCAGTGAACTGAGGAGAGGAGCTTGGCTTTATAGGCAAAAAAAGGCTGAAGAAAGCAGAAATAAAGAATGAACAGAAGATTGGTCATTTCAGAATTACTTTCCTTATAGGGTTAAAACAGAGGAAACTTTTCTTATTATCCCAGCTCAAGTAAACTGGGCCTCTTCTGATTGGTGGCCATGAATCTCTTGTTTTTGTTTTTTGTTTTTAATAGAAAACTGGCTTGTTTCGGAGCAGTTTTTTTTTTTTTTTTTTTTTCTGAAACAAGGTCTTGCTCTGTCGCCCAGACTGGAGTGCTGTGGAGTGATCTCAGCTCACTCACTGCAGTGTCAGCCTCCTGGGCTCAGGTGATCCTCCTGCTTCAGCCTTCTGAGTAGGTGGGACCACAGGAGTGCGCCACCACGCCTAGCTAATTTTTAAATTATTTGTAGAGATGAGGTCTCCATGTGTTGCCCAGGCTGGTCTCAAACTCCTAGGCTTAAGGGATAATCCTACCTAGGCCTCCCAAAATGCTGGGATTACAGGCATGAGCCACCATACCCAGCTGAGTTCAGTTTAAGTGGCAGTTACCACAAGTGATTCCATTCTGGTTTGGTCTGGTCTACTGGGGCCTAGTACAGGAGCTCAGTCCAAAATAATGCACCTCCCCCCCCCCCCGTCCCCCTTAAACTGTGTTGAACAGTAGTAAATGCTTGAATGAATTGAAGAGTGGTTGATGTGGTCCAGATCGTTGCCTGGGTTATCAGATTCTCTGGCCAAGGACTGTTAGCCCAGAGGTATGGGCCACTCATCGATCTTTACAATGCCATATCAGGCATGGGTTCCTTTTTCTTTGTATTTTACTAGGCAGCTTATTGTTCATTAAATGGAAGGGAAAGAAAATATTGTCTTATGATTCTTGTATTTAGGGCTGTGGTAAGTAATTTTTGAGTGAATAAAGTACCCAAAACTCAGAGAATTTCTCTTTATTTGCTCTCTTAGTATAATTAATACAGTTTTATTGAAATTAAAATGCACCTAGCTGAGAATGTGATACACGTAGGGGTTCAGTGAATGTCAGCTAACGTTATTTTTGTTTTAGCTTACAGCAGTATCTCTTCTGCTACTTGTTTTGTATTTATTTGTGTTTGTTTACTCTTCCTCACCAGAGAAACTTTCTGGGGGGCAAAGACCTTACTATTTGACATTGTTTTTGCCTCACTTTCTATAAGAGGTCAGTTTTGTGTTGAATTGTATGGTGGGGCCAGCTAAAATGTGTTCGTACTGGCTCTGACTTTAAAAGGTGTGGAACCGTTGTAGCAATGGGGTATCGAAACTCAGATAGTCAACCTGAGAGACCAAGAAAGAGGAGAAACACAAAGATTGCTGTCTTGTTATGCTAGACATATGCTTTTTGCTAAAAAACCCATATTTGACATTCTTATGAGATATATTTCTCTGAAGCTAGAAGTGGTTACATTTCTATAGTGTCTTGCAATCTCATAAATAGAACGTTGTATGTGAATAGTTAAAAACATTGGTGCTGTGATCTCATCGATAGAAGTGAAAAGAAGAACATAGAATTTCAGCCTGGTTTAGGAGGTGAGGCTGGAAAAATAAGTGAAGAAGTAGAGCTATATCTCGAGCTAGCTTCTCATTTCTGGAAAATCAGAATTTGGAGGCTTACAAGAGATGTCAAGGACCAAAATAGTAAATCCAAATACAATCAGATTAGGATAATATTGATAGATTAACAGTGAGTCATTTAGATACAACCTGTTCTCAGGTTAAGTGTCTTCATGTAGCAGAATTCTTTATTTCATATTGATTTTGGATGTCGTGGATAAGTAAGATTAAAGGGCGTATTACTAGGGAAAATTTTATTATCATTGACTTTGTAAAATGCCCTGTAGTACAAAACTAGGTATCATGAGATAAACCCTGTCATTTCTCTCATCAGACTACAGAGAAATGTAACCTCAATGTGAAGTGAGCTGCTGACGAGGTCAATGGTCTGAAAGTATTTGAAATTACCTGCACTCATGTTGGCTGTCATAACGCTGCATGGTCCCCTCCTCCCCTTCCCCTCTTCTTTTTGGAAAAAGACTTTTTTTTTTTTTTTTACTAGGCAGTTGTTTTTCCTGGCTTGACTTGTGGTCTGTGATTATTCTCTAAATTGTGACTTCCAGTGGTTTCATGATGTCATTTTTCTTCTTTTTTCCTTGAATGGTATAAAGAATTTTTATTTAATAGTAGTATTTTAATGCTTAGGCCTAGAGACAGCAGGATTATATTTTGTTGCTACCATATTGAGGTCATTATTTGGAACCTGAATGAACAAGGATAAGTACATCTGTGATGGGATTTTAGCAGGGAGAGGTCCTTAAAGATTACCCAGTTTGTTCCTCTAGTCAGTGATTTGTTCATTTATTCAAATATTTGAGTGTCTATATGCTTTTCTTTGCAGTATTTCTTTTCCCAGATGTTGGTAATAACACCTTCAGTACAACTATCTCAAGCCAAAAATCTTAGAACTGAGTACTGTCCAACCTAGTAGCCACTAGCCACATGTTACTATTTAAATGAACATTAGTTAAAATGAAGTAAAATATTGAGTTCCTCACTCACATTAGCACATTTCAAGCTGGATCCATGTGGCTGGAGGCTGCCCTGTGGGACACTGTCACTGTGTAGAACATTTCCATCACTGCAGGACATTCATTTGGACAGCACTACCTCAGAGCACTCCTTGACTCCAGGGGAGTCAGCATCCCCATCCCCATCCACTTAATCTCCCGAGACCTACGTCTGTCAGATTTGTTCCCTTTAAAGAATCCTCCCTTGTCTTAGTTTAGGTCTTCATCACCTGTCTTCTGAATTACGGCTTAAATTCAGTGACCAGCCTTGTGAAGCTGTCCCTGCCGCTGCCCCTCCAGCTGTAGCCACCTTCTCCCTTGTGCTCTGTGCATCCCCCATATACACCTGTCAGAGCACTGGCCCCACGGAATGCTACATGCTTGTTTACAGACTTTTCTTCTTGTGGACTGAGAGGTTCTTGGGAGTCCAGGATTGGGCTTTGGTTTTTCCAGGGCGAGGGGCAGGCACAGTGACTGACACATAACTACATATATATGTGTTTATTGAGCAGGTAGAGGCATGGATGGATGGAGGCCATAGCAGGTTGCAGTTTGAAGGCAAGAGATCTTTGGATAGCTGAGCTGTCTGTCTCGTTTCTGTCCGCGTGCCCTGCATCCCGGCCCCGGCCGCCCGCCGGAGGTCGCCCAGGAGGCAGAGGGCTGACTGGTCTGCTGCCCGGGCCCAGGAGTGCCTGGTGTAGCGGTCGCGGAGCCATCCCGGCGTCTGCTGCCATGACCCACTCTCCCCTCAGAGGGGACTCTTCCTCAGCGGTGGCTGCAGAGAGAGATGAGCGGCGGCTCCTGGCCGCAGGACCGTGAGACGGGTTCGTGGCCGGCCAGTTAGGGGGACGCTGCGGACCACCGCCTGCGCCGCCTCGGACTAGTTCCTTGGGCCCCGGAGGCTCGCGGCGGGCCCTGCGGGAGGCGGCATGTTCCCGCGGAGGCTGCTGGCCGCCTGGCTGGCGGGGACGCGGGGCGGGGGCCTGCTGGCGCTTCTGGCCAATCAGTGCCGCTTCGTCACGGGCCTGCGCGTGCGGCGCGCGCAGCAGATCGCGCAGCTCTACGGCCGCCTCTACTCCGAGAGCTCACGCCGCGTCCTCCTCGGCCGCCTCTGGCGCCGGCTGCACGGCCGTCCTGGCCATGCCTCTGCCTTGATGGCGGCGTTCGCCGGCGTCTTCGTTTGGGACGAGGAGAGGATCCAGGAGGAG
>NW_026655142.1:0-867 GCF_009828535.3 Hylobates moloch
AAAAAAAAAAAAAAAAAAAAAAAAAGAACTGTGTGGGGGTGCACATTAAACAAGTTTGGCCAGCAGCTGACTGTTGTTAAAACTGGTGATGGCTATATGAGGGAGCACTGTAGTATTTTACTTTTGCATATAAAATTTTCCATAATAAAAATCTAAAAATAACAAAAAAATAAACTTGAAGTGGTTCCCACTGGCCAAGGATGAACAATGTGAGCATCAAGAAGAAAAATGGGGGCCAGGCGCGGTGGCTCACACCTGTAATCCCAGCACTTTGGGAGGCTGAGGCAGGCGGATCACGAGGTCAGGAGATCAAGACCATCCTGGCTAACACAATGAAACCCCGTCTCTACTAAAAATACAAAAAATTAGCCGGGCGTGGTAGTGGGTGCCTGTAGTCCCAGCTACTTGGGAGGCTGAGGCAGGAGAATGACGTGAACCCGGGAGGCAGAGCTTGCAGTGAGCTGAGATCACGCCACTGAACTCCAGACTCCGTCTCAAAAAAAAAAGAAAGAAAGAAAGAAAAATGGGGCCGGGTGTGGTGGCTCATGCCTGTAATCCTAGCACTTTAGGAGGCCAAGGCAGGGGGATCACCTGAGGTCAGGAGTTCAAGACCAACCTGGCCAACATGGCAGAACCCTGTCTCTACTAAAAATAAAAAAAGTCATCTGGGCATAGTGGTGCATGCCTATAATCCCAGCTACTCAGGACGCTGAGATAGGAGAATCACTTGAATCCAGGAGGCAGACGCTGCAGTGAGCTGAGATCATGCCATTGAACTCCAGCCTGGGTGACAGAGTGAGACTCCGTCTCAAACAAAAACAAAGAAAAATGGGCCAGGTGCAGAGGCTCACACCTGTAATCCCAACA
>NW_026655142.1:877-4928 GCF_009828535.3 Hylobates moloch
AGTTCAAGACCAACCTGGCCAACATGGCAGAACCCTGTCTCTACTAAAAATAAAAAAAGTCATCTGGGCATAGTGGTGCATGCCTATAATCCCAGCTACTCAGGACGCTGAGATAGGAGAATCACTTGAATCCAGGAGGCAGACGCTGCAGTGAGCTGAGATCATGCCATTGAACTCCAGCCTGGGTGACAGAGTGAGACTCCGTCTCAAACAAAAACAAAGAAAAATGGGCCAGGTGCAGAGGCTCACACCTGTAATCCCAACACTTCAGGAGGCTGAAACAGGAGGATCACTTGAGGCCAGAAGTTCGAGACCAGCCTAGGCAACATAGTGAGACCCTGTCTCCACATTAAAAAAAAAAAAGAGAAGAAGAAGAAAAATGACTCCAACAGATTGAAACATGAAAGACATCTAAACATTGAAGTTTCTTTTTTGAGACAAGTTCTCCCTGTCACCCAGGCTACAGTGCACTGGTGTGATCTAGGTTCAGTGCAGCCTCAACCTCCCAGGATCAAGTGATCTTCCTGCCTCAGCCTCCTGAGTAGCTGGGACTACAGGTACATGCCATCACACCCAGCTAATTTTTAAAAATTAGCTCTTGGGCTCAAGCGATCCTCCTGCCTCGGACTCCCAAAGTGCGGCGATTACAGGCATGAGTCACCACACCTGGCCAACATTTATTTATTTATTTTTTGAGACAGGGTCTTGAACTATTGACATTTTGGGTCAGGTAATTCGTTGCTGTAGGGATTGTCCTGCGCACAGTAGGATGTTTAGCAGCATCCCTGGTGTCTACCCACTAGATGCCAGTAGTAACCCCCCTACCCCAGTTACGACAAGTAGGCGTGACAAGAGTATCTCCAGACATTGTCATATGTCCCCTGGGTGAACAAAATATCTACCCTCTCAATGAGAACCACTCCTATAAAAGATAAGGACTTAAAAAAAATAGTAATACCACTATTACACTTGAAAATATTAACAATTCCCGTGGCCGGGCACAGTGGCTCACGCCTGTACTCCTAGTACTTTGGGAGGCTGAAGCGGGCAGATCACGAGGTCAGGAGATTGAGACCATCCTGCCTAACACGGTGAAACCTCGTCTCTACTAAAAATACAAAAAAAAATTAGCCAGGCATGGTGGCAGGCACCTGTAGTCCCAGCTACATGGGAGGCTGAGGAAGGAGAATCGAGTGAACCCAGGAGGCGGAGCTTGCAGTGAGCCGAGACCACGCCACTGCACTCCAGCCTGGGTGACAGAGCGAGAATGTCTCAAAAAAAAAAAAAAAAATTTCCCAGTCTGGATTTGGCTAACTACATCCCTGTGCATTTTTTTTTTTGAGACGGAGTTTTGCTCTTGTCACCCAGGTTGGAGTGCAATGGCACAATCTCGGCTCACTGCAACCTCCACCTCCAGGGTTCAGGCAATTCTGCCTCAGCCTCCCAAGTAGCTGGGATTACAGGTGTGTACCACCATGCCTGGCTAATTTTTGTATTTTTAGTAGAGACGGGGTTTCACCATGTTCTCCAGGCTAGTCTCGAACTCCTGACTTCAGGTGATCCACCTGCCTCGGCCTTTCAAAGTGCTGGGATTACAGGCATGAGCCACCACGCCTGACCCTCATGTGCTTTTTTAACATTCCTCTGGCACCAGTGTTTCTGATAGTTGGTGGATATAGAAGCTTGATCAGATCCACGTTTGTTTATTGGCAAGAATACTTCATAGCTAATGTTGAACACTGGTCAATTTTAACATTACAAGGAAAGTGAGAACTGACATCAGGTGTCTACTGATGTGATGCAGAAGGAAGTTCACAAGTACACAACACCACTTATGATATATTCTTGCCAAAAAAAAAAAAAAAAACTTGAATCCAATCAAACCCTAGATTTACCTACCAGTTTATAGGAAATGCAAGGAATAGAAAAAACATGTTCAGTAACATCAAGGGGACATAATCAGCCAAATCTAGAATGCAGACAATTCTATAGTACCAATGACCCAGTTCCTTCCATAGATAAATAGGAAGGAAAAAAATAAAATAAGAACGAAGAAGAAAATATTATAGACTAGCGGAGACCAATTTTAACATATGGACCTTACTGGAATATTGATCTAAACACATAAACTGCAAAAAAAATAAGAAATAAAAAAAGTTATGGGACTTTCATGGAAATCTAAACATTTACTGATTGGATGATATTGTGGGGTTATTGTTAAATATTTTCAGGTATAATATTATGGTTGTTTTTCTTAAAAGTTCTCATATTCTAGAGATACATGCTGAGGTAATTATGGATGGAGTAATGTCTAGAGTTTTCTTTAAAATACTCCAATGGGGGGTATAAAAAATAAGATTGCTTAACTGTTGAAGCTGAGTGCCTGAGGTTCATTATTATCATTCTCTTTACTTCCATATGCTTGAAATTTTCCATACGTTAAAAAAATCAAATCCTCCTGAATATGATGATTGAAACATATCATAAACTATTTAGGAGGCTCCTGTAGTTGGCTATGTGAGATGAAAAGTGGCCTGCATTAGAGACAGTGGAAACAAAAACCAGAATTCAATAGATATTTATGGCCAGGCACAGTGGCTCACGCCTGTAATCTCAGCACTTCGGGAGGCCAAGGCAGGTGGATCACCTGAGGTCAGGAGTTCAAGACCAGCCTGACCAACGTGGTGAAACCCCGCCTCTACTAAAAATTAGCTGGGCATGATGGCGGGCACCTGTAATCTCAGCTACTCGGGAGGCTGAGGCAGGAGAATCGCTTGAACCTGGGAGGCAGAGGTTGCAGCAGTGAGTTGAGATCATACCACTGCACTCCAGCCTGGGCAACAAGAGCGAAATTCCGTCTCAAAAAAAAAAAAAAATTTAGGAGGCAGAATCCATAGCGCTTGGTAATTAATTGATTATGTAAAGTGAAAGAGGGAGAAGTCAAGGATGAGGCTCAGATTTCTGGCTGAGCATGTGAGTGGCACTGAGGAGATGGGTAAATATGGGGAGGAAGGCTAGGGTTTGAGGTACCTGTGGGACCTAGCATAGAGACTGCAGCGGAAGCCATGGAAGTAAAGTGATACCCAGGATGAAAGAATGCCAGGTGAGGAGGAAAGAGTCCTGAGGAACACCTGAGGTCAATCTGTTCACTGTACTGAAGTCTCTTCTGTGTGTACCTAGGCTTAGCTTAGTTATATACACACATAGAAGGGGAAGACTGATAGCAGGCAAGGGCACAACTCGGGGTATGGGGTGGGGAATGTGCATGTCTGTGTGTATATATGAGGGGGAGATCCTGCCTCACAACTCAATCCTCCCACCCTTGCCAGCTTTCCCCTCTTTCCAGCCATGGTCTCCACAGAGCCCCCAGATGGGCTGACCCCCTCTCTGGACAGCTAGGAAGATGGTCCCACTCCCACCCAACCCCCAACCCCACCACAACCCTGTGGTTGATCCTCACCTTCAGATCCTCACACAGATCACCGTAGTCAATCTCAATGAGGGCCTCTCGTGCATAGATACTGGAAATTCTCTGTGAACCACTCACTGAGTCCTCCCCCTGGGAGCTACCCTGCAATGGCAACGGAGAGTCAAGTGGAGTAGACTGGCCATGAGAGTGCACCTCTATAGGGAGCTCCTTTGCAGCCTTCAATCTTTGAGAAAGCACCTTGCTAGAAAGCACCATGGCAGAAGGAACACAGGCTTTGCAGGCAAAATGACTCAAGTTCAAAATTGAGCTCTATGGCCAGGTGCAGTGGCTTGCACCTATGATCCCAGCACTTTGGGAGGCCAAGGCAGGTGAATCACTTGAGGTCAGGAGTTTGAGACCAGCCTGGCCAACATGGTGAAACCCTATCTCTACTAAAAATACAAAAATTAGCCAGGAGTGGTGGTGCATGCCTGTAATCCCAGCTACGTGGGAGACTGAGGCACAAGAATCACTTGAACCTGGGAGGCGGAGGCTGCAGGGAGCCAAGATCACGCCACTGCACTTCAGCCTGGGAGACAAAGCAAGACTCTGTCTCAAAAAAAAAAAAAAAAAAAAAAAAAA
>NW_026655142.1:4993-7509 GCF_009828535.3 Hylobates moloch
GAGCGAGAAGGGGTCCAACACCCCACCCCGTCCCCAAGCTCACGAAGAAAAAGAAAGACGCTGTCACAAAAAAAAAAAAAAAAAAAAAAAAAAAAAAAAAATGGAGGTCTACCACTTACTAACATTGTGATTTTGGGCAAGTCACATTCTCAGATCCTGAGTTTCTTCACCTGTAATGTGGGGATAATGCCTGTCTGGCAGGTCTGTGGTTAGGATTGGGGTAATTATGTCACATGCTACCATGATGCCCAGAACATTTCTGGTATTCAAAATATTTTACTGAATTAAACTGAAATGCCATTTGGAAAGTGAGGAGGGAGAAAGATACATGGGACTGAGATATATAACCAGGTCTAAGACAAGATATTAATATATGCAAACCTCTCAGTTAACATTTCCCATCCTCTTGCTACAAATCTTTGCTTCCACTGCTCCTCTTTGGCTAGTATCTCTGGTTTTCCTATAACTAAACTTCCTCACCTCTGCATTGCTGATGTCCCTTACCCAACCCTCTCCTGGCCAATCTCCCTCACTGCAGCTAAGCTATCATCCTCAGGTCCCCTAGCTTTCTGTCTTCCTTTGCTCTTGGCTAATGTCCCTCAATTCCCACTCCTACCAATTTCTGTCACCTGCTGGAACTAATATAGCTCAGGTCCCTAAGGTTAATGAATTACTTCATTCTTTCCTGGCTCAACTCTCTCACCACCCACTCACTGGCTTGCAGCTCTACTCCCAATTCAACTTCTCTCTCACACCAAAGCCATTATTACCTTTCACCTCACCTGCCTTCACCACTGCACCTTGCCTCATCTCTCCTGCATCCTTTTTCATGTCCCTTCACCATCTGCCCACCATCTTTCTCTCTCTCACTGCCCTTACTGGTCACTTTCACTCCCCATCCCTGGTTAATGATGTTCATAGCCCACTCCCACCACCAACCACAATACTCACCTCTTCCTGACTAATATCATCCATGGTGCCTTTTGACAGTGGCAACTTAATGTCCTGCATCTTACAGGCCTGCAGCAAGTTGTGACGGTCACTGCGCTTCTGTTCAAGCTTGGTCTCAATGGCTGTCACCTCCTTCTGTAAATGGGTCATTTCCCTAAAAAAGGTCCAGGGGCTAGGTGAGACCCAAATCTGGCAGGCTGCCTGCTCTATCTACGTTCTCCCACCCCAGGCCTGAACCCACTCACTTGTTGGCGCCCCCCAGTTTCTTACGAATCTCCTCCATCTCATGATTCTTGTCATTCACTTCTGACTTCTTGGCCAGATGCTGATTCTTCAGGTCTTGTAGCTGAGCCATGGTCTCATCTATGATCTTCATGTGTCTTTGTTCCTCCTGGTCCCAGCAGTGGGAACAGGACAATAGGTGAAGACTTTCCCCATCTTACCCTGGGATATTCTCCTGCTCCCACCCTTCCAACTAGGCAGTTTATTGGAGCCACTCGTCAATGAGCTTTGCTTTCACACCCCCATCACCCCTCAGCCTCCTATCTTTTTTAAATTTGGTTGTCCTCTCCCACACACCCCAATTTTACAAGTTATCTAGTATATGTAGAAAAGTATAGAGAAAGTAGTAAGGAGGGAATCACTCACAATCTCATCAGCTAGATAATCAATTAACATTCTAGCACATTTTCTCTCAGCATTATTTACAGACAGCTTTATACAGTTGAGACTAGATTGTAATTAAAACTCTCTATTCTGACTTAATGTTATATTTGAGCATTTTTTTCTACATCAAAACTTTGTCATGTGCAGTATGGTAACATTTGTTTTTTGTTTTTTTTTTAAACCCACACAAATAATACTGTGCATTTCCTATGAATACACATATGTAAATGTACAAGTATTTAAGTAAATCCTTAAAGGGTCTGGAAGAATCACCTCTGGCAAGAGGAAGGGGACTAGGATGAAGAGTGGTCAGCCAAAGGGGATTGTGGCCTTATGTATAATGTTCTGATTTTTACAAAGGAAAATTTTTGTTTTCATTTTGATCTTAAGTCACATAAAGGGGGCCTGGTGGAGTGGCTTACATTTGTGATTCCAGCACTTTGGGAAGCCAAGGTGGGCAGATTGCTTGAGCCCAGAAGTTTGAGACCAGCCTGGACAATAAGGCAAAACCCCGTCTCTACAAAAAATACAAAAATTAGCTGGGTGTGGTGGCGCACGCCTGTGGACCCAGCTACTTGAGAGGCTGAGGTGGGAGGATCATTTGAGCCTGGGAGGTGGAGGTTGCAGTGAGCTGAGATCATGCCACTGCACTCTAAACTGGGCGACAGGGCAAGACCTTGTCTCAAAAAAAAAAAAAAAAAAATCACATAACGGGGACATATCTGCAACTTACTCCCAAATGGCTCATAAAAAATAATAAGCATATATATAGAGAGAGAGAATGCAAAAGATAATGCGGCAACATGTTGATGACTGATGAATCTTGGTGATAGGTAGATAGGAGTTCTTTGTACTGTTCCTTGCAATTTTTTGCAAAGTTGAAAATTATTTCAAAATAA
>NW_026655143.1:0-7508 GCF_009828535.3 Hylobates moloch
ATGGGGTTTTCTAGATATACAATCATGTCATCTGCAAACAGGGACAATTTGGCTTCCCCTTTTCCTAATTGAATACCCTTTATTTCCTTCTCCTGCCTGATTGCTCTGGCCAGAACTTCCAACACTATGTTGAATAGGAGTGGTGAGAGAGGGCATCCCTGTCTTGTGCCAGTTTTTAAAGGGAATGCTTCCAGTTTTTGCCCATTCAGTATGATATTGGCTGTGGGTTTGTCATAGATAGCTCTTATTATTTTGAGATACGTCCCATCAATACCTAATTTATTGAGAGTTTTTAGCATGAAGCGTTGTTGAATTTTGTCAAAGGCCTTTTCTGCATCTATTAAGATAATCATGTGGTTTTTGTCTTCAGTTCTGTTTATGTGCTGGATTACATTTATTGATTTGCATATGTTGAACCAGCCTTGCATCCTAGGGGTGAAGCCCACTTGATCATGGTGGATAAGCTTTTTGATGTGCTGCTGGATTCAGTTTGCCAGTATTTTATTGAGGATTTTTGCATCAATGTTCATCAAGGATATTGGTCTGAAATTCTCTTTTTTGGTTATGTCTCTGCCAGGCTTTGGTATCAGGATGATGCTGGCTTCATAAAATGTGTTAGGGAGGATTCCCTCTTTTTCTATCGATTGGAATAGTTTCAGAAGGAATGGTACCAGCTCCTCCTTATACCTCTGGTAGAATTCGGCTGTGAATCCATCAGGTCCTGGACTCTTTTTGGTTGGTAAGCTATTGATAATTGCCACAATTTCAGAACCTGTTATTGGTCTATTCAGAGATTCAACTTCTTCCTGGTTTAGTCTTGGGAGGGTGTATTTGTCGAGGAATTTATCCATTTCTTCTAGATTTTCTAGTTTATTTGCATAGAGGTGTTTGTAGTATTCTCTGATGGTAGATTGTATTTCTGTGGGATCGGTGGTGATATCCCCTTTTTCGTTTTTTATTGCATCTATTTGATTCTTCTCTCTTTTCTTCTTTATTAGTCTTGCTAGCGGTCTATCAATTTTGTTGATCTTCTCAAAAAACCAGCTCCTGGATTCATTAATTTTTTGAAGGGTTTTTTGTGTCTCTATTTCCTTCAGTTCTGCTCTGATTTTAGTTATTTCTAGCCTTCTGCTAGCTTTTGAATGTGTTTGCTCTTGCTTTTCTAGTTCTTTTAATTGTGATGTTAGGTTGTCAATTTTGTATCTTTCCTGCTTTCTCTTGTGGGCATTTAGTGCTATAAATTTCTCTCTACACACTGCTTTGAATGTGTCCCAGAGATTCTGGTATGTTGTGTCTTTGTTCTCGTTGGTTTCAAAGAACATCTTTATTTCTGCCTTCATTTCATTATGTACCCAATAGTCATTCAGGAGCAGGTTGTTCAGTTTCCATGTAGTTGAGCGGTTTTGAGTGAGTTTCTTAATCCTGAGTTCTAGTTTGATTGCACTGTGGTCTGAGAGACAGTTTGTTATAATTTCTGTTCTTTTACATTTGCTGAGGAGAGCTTTACTTCCAACTATGTGGTCAATTTTGGAATAGGTGTGGCGTGGTGCTGAAAAAAATGTATATTCTGTTGATTTGGGGTGGAGAGTTCTGTAGATGTCTGTTAGGTCCACTTTGTGCAGAGCTGAGTTCAATTCCTGGATATCCTTGTTAACTTTCTGTCTCGTTGATCTGTCTAATGTTGACAGTGGGGTGTTAAAATCTCCCATTATTATTGTGTGGGAGTTTAAGTCCCTTTGTAGGTCACTCAGGACTTACTTAACTTTTTCTTAATATTTTTATAGTTCTAGGCTATGTAGTTCTTCTGTGAATTTTTTCAAATTCTCACAAATCTCCAAAAAATGTTCCAATATATTTACTGAAAAAAATTTGCATGTAAGTAGATCTGTACAGTTCAAACCCATGTTGTTCAAGTCAAGTGTATTTTAAAATCTCCCACTATATTGCTTGATTGGTCTATTGCTTCTTTTAGTCTAGTTAACTTTTGGTTTATATATTTTGAGGCTATGCTATTAGATCCATAAATGTCTTGAATTTTTGTATTTTTTTACTTGTTTAAATGTTTGAAAATCACCTTTAAGTATATTATCTGCGGTAGTGCTTCTTGCCTTAAAATCGACATTATCTGATACACTGGCTCTCTTTTGGTTAGTGTTTTTATATGTGTATTCTTTTCCAATTTTTTGTTTCTGTGCACTGTGTCATTGGATATTATTGTTTCCTAGCCTGACAATTTTGGGCTTAAATTGTAGTTTTTAGTCAATTTACACTTAATTCTTGAAATATGTATAGTAAAGCCTATTGTTTTAATACTTGTTTTGTACTCCCTCTATTCTATTACCTGTCTACTCCATTTATTCTATTTCCCTCTCTCCTTCTCTCTTCTTATAGATTAAGCAAGTATTCTTTTATTATTTCATTTCCCCCCTACATTAGCTTGTCAGTTCTGTATTTTTCTAATGGCTTTAATGTATTTTTTTCTAGAGATTAAAATATAAATCACTAGAGTCTGAAATAACTTAGTACTTTTATGCCATTTACCAGAAAACTGTAGAGGAGGAAACTTAAAGCCCTTTAACTGCATTTCCTTTCCTGGTCTCTAGTATTACTGTTGTGTATTGTATTCTTTAAATATAGTTTAATTTCTATTTGATGTCAATTTATATATTCAACATTAATTTATAAATATTACAATTCCTTTATTCTTCTTTTTCTCCCGCATTGCTATATCCTCATTTAGGATCATTTCACTTCTTTCTGAATAACTCCCTTTAGTATATATTTTTAAGTGCAAATCTGCTGGTGACTACTTCTCTTTAGTTTTGTTTTCTGAAAATGTCTAAATTTTACCTTCATTTTTAAAGGTTATGGCTGATGATTTAAAAATTCTAGGCAGATAGTTATTTTCTTTATCCTCAAAAATATCATTTCATTGTATTCTGGCTTCTTTAGTCTTTGTTGAGAAACCCTTTGTCAAGCTTACTGTTGCTGCTCTGTAGGTAACATGTTTTCCCACTTCCGGTTTATTTTAAAATTTTCAGTTAATTATAATGTGTCAGTAGTGTTACTATGATATGCCTAGTGGTTGTTCTGTTTATGTTTAATCCTTATTTGTGTCCTTTGTAATTCTCAAATCTGTAACTTAATGCCTTTAATTGTTTTAGAATATTTTTGGTCAGTATTTTTCAAATAGGATTATTATACCATGTTCTTTCTTCTTTCTGGTCCTCAATTGCTGTGTGGTAATTCATACCTTAATCCTGTGTTTCATTTGTGCTTTTCTTTGGATTACACTTTTCGAGATCTACCAGGCTTTAATGTGTGTGTTTCCTTCTGACTTATCTTCCATTTAACTGTCTGCTTAGCTATTTCTAAAATGCTGTTAAATCCATTCCTTGAGTTCTTAATTTCTGATATTTTATTTTTCATTTCTAGAATATCAAAAGTAACTATTTGTAGTTTTCAATTCTCCAGGTTGTTACTTAATTCCTTGATCATAGTAGTCACATTTATTTTAAGTTTTATATATAATAACATTGAAATTTGCATCTCCTCTGACTATCTTTCTATTTTCTAATTTATTTTCTCTTTTATCTGCTCTTGTCTATCTGTAAGCATCAGCATTTTAGACTTAATATTTGTCTTTGAATATTCTAGAGACGATTCAAAGTTCTAGAGATTACTGCCATCATCTAGAGAGGATTGCTTTTGCTTCTTTGGACAGATAGGTAAAGGTTTGATCATCTTAATGATGATTGCAAGTGCATGTTTTAAATGTGTCCATTTTTTTAAGTTAACCTCAGTGTAGTTCATCCATGAGCTATCAGGCTCTCACTGGAAATGTTATTCCCCTCTTTAGTGTCTTTTTTCGTGCTCAATTCTTAGCTCACTTATTTTTCAGGCTTTTTCCTAATATAATATCTAAAGATAAAAATTTCCTCTCTATTATACTTTCTGTGCACTAATATTTTCTGATATCCTATATGAGTTCTTCTTTTACCCCCATTTTTAAAGATACGCTTATGTTTTACAAATACATGAAGTTTTTGGTTATCTTTCTGTCACTGACATCTAAACTCATTTTATTGTAATCAGAACATGTACTCTAAGTGGTAACAATCCTTTAAAAATGTGTTGAGAATTTCTTGTTTTTAAATTTTATTTTAGATACAGAGTCTCACTCTGTCATCTATCCTGAAGTGGTGCTGTGGCATGATTATAGCTCACTGCAGACTTGAGCCCCTGGGCTCAAGTGAGCCTCTCATCTTAGCCCCTTGAATACTTCTGGCTTCACAGGATCCTCCTGCCTTGGCCTCCCAAAGTGCTAAGATTACAGACATGAGCCACCATGCCTGGCCAGGAATCTGTTTAGTGGTCTGGCACATTGTCATTTTTTAAAATTATTCTTACATTATTGAAAGGAATATAAAGTCTCCAATTTGGGAGTGTAATAAGTCTTTTAGGTCAATTAGTTATCTGTGTTTTTCAAATCTTCTATATGTTCAATATATACCAGTAGAAGTTCAACATTATTAATGATCAAGACAAAAAAAATCATGCATGCAATGAAGTATTATTTTAACTTTATTCCATGCTAAATTATTAGAAAGTCTGGATAGGGTATTGTTCTCCAGAATCTCTTCTGCATTGATGGCCATGTAAGTGCATGAACACACTTTGAAAAACAGTCCCTCTTTGTATAACTTACACAGTTAAATATTCATATAACTTCTTACACACAACTTCACTCTTTGTTTATCTTTAAGCAAAACTTTCACACAAGAAATTTCATAGCAGTACTATTTACAGAAATTGTAAAAACAATCCAAAAGCTTATCAACAGGAGAGTGCAAGAATCAACTCTGGTATGTTCACATAAAAAATGTAAACAAACTAGAGAGCCATGCTACATACAATATGAATAAAGCTCAGCTATATCAAGTTAAATGTAAAAATAAGCCCAGGAGATTATATGTAGCATCATACCACTTTTATAACGTCTAAAAAATGTAAATACAAAATATAACTTCATGGCACACATAGGGATGCCATAAAACCATACAAAAAGGAAATCACACAAGCAATGTCCCTCGGCGTAGGTGCAGGGGGCAGCCAGGGAGTGCAGGCACCTGCTTCCTGCTCACACGGTTCCCACAGCAGTGGTGCCAGTGCACAGCCACTGAGGGCTTAGGAAGCTCCACGTTCATTTGCTTCTCCAGCTTCATGACTGAAATAATCTCATGCAGTTTTAACCTCGGGATTAACGTGCTTTTCTCCTTTTGCTACTCTATGTCCTCTGCCATATTTGTAGCCAGTTCTCTGTATTAAAATTCCATCCTCAGAAGTGCCTAGGAAAGTTTTTGCTCTCTGGATGAGACATTTTCTACACAAAGAATGTAAAAAGATATTTCAGGAAAATTCTAACCAAAAGAAAGCTTATGCTGAAAAATGGACTTAAAGTAGTAAAAATTATTAGGCATCAAGAGAGTCACTATGCAGTGATGAAGTGTTCGTGTTAAGATGACATAAGAATTTTAAATATGTCTACACCTAGTGTAATGGTCTCGAAACGTTGAAGGCAAATATTGATGTAATTCCAGGGAGATTTGAAAAATCATCCATATATTATTAACTTCAAAATGCTTCTCTTAATTATAAATATGTAAAGCAGACAAAAAATAAGCAAGAATATTGAAAATAAAAACAACTCAATTGAACTTACATTCAATATTTAGAGAATGTACATTATTTTCAAGCACACAAGGAATATTAGAAATTTGATCAGGCACTATCTGATAAAGCAAACAGCAATAAAATCTGCAGCATATGCATTACAGACTTCATGTTTGTTGAACATAACTAAATCGAAGCTAAAATAAAATATCTAAACTTAGAAACCCTGCATATTTTGAAATTTAAAAAAGCTAACTTATGGTTTAAATAATAAACTATAATAGAAACAAAATTCCTAGAATTATATAATAAGTACACTACATATCAACATTTAGAGATGTGCCAGACCATTAAAGGAGGAAACAATGGAAAAATCTGTTTTATTTTCATTTTTTTGAGACAGCGTCTCGTGATGTCGCCCAGGCTGGAGTGCAGTGGCATGATCATAGCTTATTGGAATCTTGAACTCTTGGGCTCCAGGGATCCTCCCACCTCAGCTTCCCAAGTAGCTAGGACAACAAGCCCACGCCATCATGTCCAGTTAATTTTATTTTTTTCACTTTTTGTAGACATGGGGATCTCATTATGTTTCCCAGGCTGGTGTCAAACTCTTGGCCTCAAACAATCCTCGTGCCTTGACTTCTCAAAGTGTTGGGATTATAGGCATAAGCCACAGAGCCTGGTTTAGGTTTTATTTAACAGTCAGCAAGATTTATCAAGAAAAATAAAAATAAAACAAATAATATTTTAAATATAAAGAGAACAAATAATCTGAATTGAATAATATGACAGAGCTATCACAAGCAGATAGCAATAATTTAAAAAACATTTCAAAAATCATAAAAATATAACATTAAAACTGCCACTAGAAGAAATAAAGCATAACAAAATTGAAGCAAGTTATAAATCTTCTGAAGAAAAAAAAATACTGAAATAATTTTGGCCATAAGTCATACCAAGGTTTTCAGGTACAAATTGTCTCAATCTTTTACCAACGATCCAAGAAATGGATGGGAGGAGTCTTTGTCAGCTCACTTTTTAAGGTTAGCATGACCTTTATACCAAATCCGGACACTGGCAGTTGGAAAGAGGACAGTTAACGTACTGCTTGCTCATTAATATAGATTCAAGAACATTAAATAAAATATTAGCAAAATAAATCACACCTTATAAAAAGACAACCAAACGAGATAACCAAACGACACATCATCACTTGTGTGTAAAGCACATATTTCATCATATTAATACATTAAAAATCATAAAACCATCTCAATAGATTGAGGAAACCCAAAAACACTATCTGACCTACTTTCATAGTTATAAACTTTAGTAAACTAGGAGTAGAAGGAAATTTTTTAAATCTGATAAAGGGTACCTATAAAAATACTCTCATATATTTTTGTCATATCAAATGATGGAAAATTATCAGTCTTCTCATTATTCTTACTTCTACTTGGCATGGATTTTCTCAATAGCAAAATAATTAATATATTAATTGTTTTTAGTAATATTATAATTAATAATAATTAAGTGAAAAATGTTAGGAAAGAGGAAATTAACCAGCCCTTATCTCTTTATTTATTTATTTATTTTTTAATTTTATTATTATACTTTAAGTTTTAGGGTACATGTGCAAAACTTGCAGGTTTGTTACATATGTATACATGTGCCATGTTGCTGTGCTGCACCCATTAACTCATCATTTAGCATTAGGTTTATCTCCTAATGATATCCCTCCCCCCTCCCCCTACCCCACAACCGTCCCCAGTGTGTGATGTTCCCCTTCCGGTGTCCATGAGTTCTCATTGTTCAATTCCCACCTATGAGTGAGAACA
>NW_026655144.1:0-7505 GCF_009828535.3 Hylobates moloch
ATGGGGTTTTCTAGATATACAATCATGTCATCTGCAAACAGGGACAATTTGGCTTCCCCTTTTCCTAATTGAATACCATTTATTTCCTTCTCCTGCCTGATTGCTCTGGCCAGAACTTCCAACACTATGTTGAATAGGAGTGGTGAGAGAGGGCATCCTTGTCTTGTGCCAGTTTTCAAAGGGAATGCTTCCAGTTTTTGCCCATTCAGTATGATATTGGCTGTGGGTTTGTCATAGATAGCTCTTATTATTTTGAGATACGTCCCATCAATACCTAATTTATTGAGAGTTTTTAGCATGAAGCGTTGTTGAATTTTGTCAAAGGCCTTTTCTGCATCTATTAAGATAATCATGTGGTTTTTGTCTTCGGTTCTGTTTATGTGCTGGATTACATTTATTGATTTGCATATGTTGAACCAGCCTTGCATCCTAGGGGTGAAGCCCACTTGATCATGGTGTACAAGCTTTTTGATGTGCTGCTGGATTCAGTTTGCCAGTATTTTATTGAGGATTTTTGCATCAATGTTCATCAAGGATATTGGTCTGAAATTCTCTTTTTTGGTTATGTCTCTGCCAGGCTTTGGTATCAGGATGATGCTGGCTTCATAAAATGTGTTAGGGAGGATTCCCTCTTTTTCTATCTATTGGAATAGTTTCACAAGGAATGGTACCAGCTCCTCCTCGTACCTCTGGTAGAATTCGGCTGTGAATTCATCAGGTCCTGGACTCTTTTTGGTTGGTAAGCTATTGATAATTGCCACAATTTCAGAGCCTGTTATTGGTCTATTCAGAGATTCAACTTCTTCCTGGTTTAGTCTTGGGAGGGTGTATTTGTCGAGGAATTTATCCATTTCTTCTAGATTTTCTAGTTTATTTGCATAGAGGTGTTTGTAGTATTCTCTGATGGTAGATTGTATTTCTGTGGGATCGGTGGTGATATCCCCTTTTTCATTTTTTATTGCATCTATTTGATTCTTCTCTCTTTTCTTCTTTATTAGTCTTGCTAGCGGTCTATCAATTTTGTTGATCTTCTCAAAAAACCAGCTCCTGGATTCATTAATTTTTTGAAGGGTTTTTTGTGTCTCTATTTCCTTCAGTTCTGCTCTGATTTTAGTTATTTCTAGCCTTCTGCTAGCTTTTGAATGTGTTTGCTCTTGCTTTTCTAGTTCTTTTAATTGTGATGTTAGGTTGTCAATTTTGTATCTTTCCTGCTTTCTCTTGTGGGCATTTAGTGCTATAAATTTCTCTCTACACACTGCTTTGAATGTGTCCCAGAGATTCTGGTATGTTGTGTCTTTGTTCTCGTTGGTTTCAAAGAACATCTTTATTTCTGCCTTCATTTCATTATGTACCCAATAGTCATTCAGGAGCAGGTTGTTCAGTTTCCATGTAGTTGAGCGGTTTTGAGTGAGTTTCTTAATCCTGAGTTCTAGTTTGATTGCACTGTGGTCTGAGAGACAGTTTGTTATAATTTCTGTTCTTTTACATTTGCTGAGGAGAGCTTTACTTCCAACTATGTGGTCAATTTTGGAATAGGTGTGGCGTGGTGCTGAAAAAAGTGTATATTCTGTTGATTTGGGGTGGAGAGTTCTGTAGATGTCTATTAGGTCCACTTTGTGCAGAGCTGAGTTCAATTCCTGGATATCCTTGTTAACTTTCTGTCTCGTTGATCTGTCTAATGTTGACAGTGGAGTGTTAAAATCTCCCATTATTATTGTGTGGGAGTTTAAGTCCCTTTGTAGGTCACTCAGGACTTACTTAACTTTTTCTTAATATTTTTATAGTTCTAGGCTATGTAGTTCTTCTGTGAATTTTTTCAAATTGTCACAAATCTCCAAAAAATGTTCCAATATATTTACTGAAAAAAATTTGCATGTAAGTAGATCTGTACAGTTCAAACCCATGTTGTTCAAGTCAAGTGTATTTTAAAATCTCCCACTATATTGCTTGATTGGTCTATTGCTTCTTTTAGTCTAGTTAACTTTTGGTTTATATATTTTGAGGCTATGCTATTAGATCCATAAATGTCTTGAATTTTTGTATTTTTTTACTTGTTTAAATGTTTGAAAATCACCTTTAAGTATATTATCTGCGGTAGTGCTTCTTGCCTTAAAATCGACATTATCTGATACACTGGCTCTCTTTTGGTTAGTGTTTTTATATGTGTATTCTTTTCCAATTTTTTGTTTCTGTGCACTGTGTCATTGGATATTATTGTTTCCTAGCCTGACAATTTTGGGCTTAAATTGTAGTTTTTAGTCAATTTACACTTAATTCTTGAAATATGTATAGTAAAGCCTATTGTTTTAATACTTGTTTTGTACTCCCTCTATTCTATTACCTGTCTACTCCCTTTATTCTATTTCCCTCTCTCCTTCTCTCTTCTTATAGATTAAGCAAGTTTTCTTTTATTATTTCATTTCCCCCCTACATTAGCTTGTCAGTTCTGTATTTTTCTAATGGCTTTAATGTATTTTTTTCTAGAGATTAAAATATAAATCACTAGAGTCTGAAATAACTTAGTACTTTTATGCCATTTACCAGAAAACTGTAGAGGAGGAAACTTAAAGCCCTTTAACTGCATTTCCTTTCCTGGTCTCTAGTATTACTGTTGTGTATTGTATTCTTTAAATATAGTTTAATTTCTATATGATGTCAATTTATATATTCAACATTAATTTATAAATATTACAATTCCTTTATTCTTCTTTTTCTCCCGCATTGCTATATCCTCATTTAGGATCATTTCACTTCTTTCTGAATAACTCCCTTTAGTATATATTTTTAAGTGCAAATCTGCTGGTGACTACTTCTCTTTAGTTTTGTTTTCTGAAAATGTCTAAATTTTACCTTCATTTTTAAAGGTTATGGCTGATGATTTAAAAATTCTAGGCAGATAGTTATTTTCTTTATCCTCAAAAATATCATTTCATTGTATTCTGGCTTCTTTAGTCTTTGTTGAGAAACCCTTTGTCAAGCTTACTGTTGCTGCTCTGTAGGTAACATGTTTTCCCACTTCCGGTTTATTTTAAAATTTTCAGTTAATTATAATGTGTCAGTAGTGTTACTATGATATGCCTAGTGGTTGTTCTGTTTATGTTTAATCCTTATTTGTGTCCTTTGTAATTCTCAAATCTGTAACTTAATGCCTTTAATTGTTTTAGAATATTTTTGGTCAGTATTTTTCAAATAGGATTATTATACCATGTTCTTTCTTCTTTCTGGTCCTCAATTGCTGTATGGTAATTCATACCTTAATCCTGTGTTTCATTTGTGCTTTTCTTTGGATTACACTTTACGAGATCTACCAGGCTTTAATGTGTGTGTTTCCTTCTGACTTATCTTCCATTTAACTGTCTGCTTAGCTATTTCTAAAATGCTGTTAAATCCATTCCTTGAGTTCTTAATTTCTGATATTTTATTTTTCATTTCTAGAATATCAAAAGTAACTATTTGTAGTTTTCAATTCTCCAGGTTGTTACTTAATTCCTTGATCATAGTAGTCACATTTATTTTAAGTTTTATATATAATAACATTGAAATTTGCATCTCCTCTGACTATCTTTCTATTTTCTAATTTATTTTCTCTTTTATCTGCTCTTGTCTATCTGTAAGCATCAGCATTTTAGACTTAATATTTGTCTTTGAATATTCTAGAGACGATTCAAAGTTCTAGAGATTACTGCCATCATCTAGAGAGGATTGCTTTTGCTTCTTTGGACAGATAGGTAAAGGTTTGATCATCTTAATGATGATTGCAAGTGCATGTTTTAAATGTGTTCTTTTTTTTAAGTTAACCTCAGTGTAGTCCATCCATGAGCTATCAGGCTCTCACTGGAAATGTTATTCCCCTCTTTAGTGTCTTTTTTCGTGCTCAATTCTTAGCTCACTTATTTTTCAGGCTTTTTCCTAATATAATATCTAAAGATAAAAATTTCCTCTCTATTATACTTTCTGTGCACTAATATTTTCTGATATCCTATATGAGTTCTTCTTTTACCCCCATTTTTAAAGATACGCTTATGTTTTACAAATACATGAAGTTATCTTTCTGTCACTGACATCTAAACTCATTTTATTGTAATCAGAACATGTACTCTAAGTGGTAACAATCCTTTAAAAATGTGTTGAGAATTTCTTTCTTGTTTTTAAATTTTATTTTAGATACAGAGTCTCACTCTGTCATCTATCCTGAAGTGGTGCTGTGGCATGATTATAGCTCACTGCAGACTTGAGCCCCTGGGCTCAAGTGAGCCTCTCATCTTAGCCCCTTGTGTACTTCTGGCTTCACAGGATCCTCCTGCCTTGGCCTCCCAAAGTGCTAAGATTACAGACATGAGCCACCATGCCTGGCCAGGAATCTGTTTAGTGGTCTGGCACGTTGTCATTTTTTAAAATTATTCTTACATTATTGAAAGGAATATAAAGTCTCCAATTTGGGAGTGTAATAAGTCTTTTAGGTCAATTAGTTATCTGTGTTTTTCAAATCTTCTATATGTTCAATATATACCAGTAGAAGTTCAACATTATTAATGATCAAGACAAAAAAAATCATGCATGCAATGAAGTATTATTTTAACTTTATTCCATGCTAAATTATTAGAAAGTCTGGATAGGGTATTGTTCTCCAGAATCTCTTCTGCATTGATGGCCATGTAAGTGCATGAACGCACTTTGAAAAACAGTCCCTCTTTGTATAACTTACACAGTTAAATATTCATATAACTTCTTACACACAACTTCACTCTTTGTTTATCTTTAAGCAAAACTTTCACACAAGAAATTTCATAGCAGTACTATTTACAGAAATTGTAAAAACAATCCAAAAGCTTATCAACAGGAGAGTGCAAGAATCAACTCTGGTATGTTCACATAAAAAATGTAAACAAACTAGAGAGCCATGGTACATACAATATGAATAAAGCTCAGCTATATCAAGTTAAATGTAAAAATAAGCCCAGGAGATTATATGTAGCATCATACCACTTTTATAACGTCTAAAAAATGTAAATACAAAATATAACTTCATGGCACACATAGGGATGCCATAAAACCATACAAAAAGGAAATCACACAAGCAATGTCCCTCGGCGTAGGTGCAGGGGGCAGCCAGGGAGTGCAGGCACCTGCTTCCTGCTCACACGGTTCCCACAGCAGTGGTGCCAGTGCACAGCCACTGCGGGCTTAGGAAGCTCCACGTTCATTTGCTTCTCCAGCTTCATGACTGAAATAATCTCATGCAGTTTTAACCTCGGGATTAACGTGCTTTTCTCCTTTTGCTACTCTATGTCCTCTGCCATATTTGTAGCCAGTTCTCTGTATTAAAATTCCATCCTCAGAAGTGCCTAGGAAAGTTTTTGCTTTCTGGATGAGACATTTTCTACGCAAAGAATGTAAAAAGATATTTCAGGAAAATTCTAACCAAAAGAAAGCTTATGCTGAAAAATGGACTTAAAGTAGTAAAAATTATTAGGCATCAAGAGAGTCACTATGCAGTGATGAAGTGTTCGTGTTAAGATGACATAAGAATTTTAAATATGTCTACACCTAGTGTAATGGTCTCGAAACGTTGAAGGCAAATATTGATGTAATTCCAGGGAGATTTGAAAAATCATCCATATATTATTAACTTCAAAATGCTTCTCTTAATTATAAATATGTAAAGCAGACAAAAAATAAGCAAGAATATTGAAAATAAAAACAACTCAATTGAACTTACATTCAATATTTAGAGAATGTACATTATTTTCAAGCACACAAGGAATATTAGAAATTTGATCAGGCACTATCTGATAAAGCAAACAGCAATAAAATCTGCAGCATATGCATTACAGACTTCATGTTTGTTGAACATAACTAAATCGAAGCTAAAATAAAATATCTAAACTTAGAAACCCTGCATATTTTGAAATTTAAAAAAGCTAACTTATGGTTTAAATAATAAACTATAATAGAAACAAAATTCCTAGAATTATATAATAAGTACACTACATATCAACATTTAGAGATGTGCCAGACCATTAAAGGAGGAAACAATGGAAAAATCTGTTTTATTTTCATTTTTTTGAGACAGCGTCTCGTGATGTCGCCCAGGCTGGAGTGCAGTGGCATGATCATAGCTTATTGGAATCTTGAACTCTTGGGCTCCAGGGATCCTCCCACCTCAGCTTCCCAAGTAGCTAGGACAACAAGCCCACGCCATCATGTCCAGTTAATTTTATTTTTTTCACTTTTTGTAGACATGGGGATCTCATTATGTTTCCCAGGCTGGTGTCAAACTCTTGGCCTCAAACAATCCTCGTGCCTTGACTTCTCAAAGTGTTGGGATTATAGGCATAAGCCACAGAGCCTGGTTTAGGTTTTATTTAACAGTCAGCAAGATTTATCAAGAAAAATAAAAATAAAACAAATAATATTTTAAATATAAAGAGAACAAATAATCTGAATTGAATAATATGACAGAGCTATCACAAGCAGATAGCAATAATTTAAAAAACATTTCAAAAATCATAAAAATATAACATTAAAACTGCCACTAGAAGAAATAAAGCATAACAAAATTGAAGCAAGTTATAAATCTTCTGAAGAAAAAAAAATACTGAAATAATTTTGGCCATAAGTCATACCAAGGTTTTCAGGTACAAATTGTCTCAATCTTTTACCAACGATCCAAGAAATGGATGGGAGGAGTCTTTGTCAGCTCACTTTTTAAGGTTAGCATGACCTTTATACCAAATCCGGACACTGGCAGTTGGAAAGAGGACAGTTAACGTACTGCTTGCTCATTAATATAGATTCAAGAACATTAAATAAAATATTAGCAAAATAAATCACACCTTATAAAAAGACAACCAAACGAGATAACCAAACGACACATCATCACTTGTGTGTAAAGCACATATTTCATCATATTAATACATTAAAAATCATAAAACCATCTCAATAGATTGAGGAAACCCAAAAACACTATCTGACCTACTTTCATAGTTATAAACTTTAGTAAACTAGGAGTAGAAGGAAATTTTTTAAATCTGATAAAGGGTACCTATAAAAATACTCTCATATATTTTTGTCATATCAAATGATGGAAAATTATCAGTCTTCTCATTATTCTTACTTCTACTTGGCATGGATTTTCTCAATAGCAAAATAATTAATATATTAATTGTTTTTAGTAATATTATAATTAATAATAATTAAGTGAAAAATGTTAGGAAAGAGGAAATTAACCAGCCCTTATCTCTTTATTTATTTATTTATTTTTTAATTTTATTATTATACTTTAAGTTTTAGGGTACATGTGCAAAACTTGCAGGTTTGTTACATATGTATACATGTGCCATGTTGCTGTGCTGCACCCATTAACTCATCATTTAGCATTAGGTTTATCTCCTAATGATATCCCTCCCCCCTCCCCCTACCCCACAACCGTCCCCAGTGTGTGATGTTCCCCTTCCGGTGTCCATGAGTTCTCATTGTTCAATTCCCACCTATGAGTGAGAACA
>NW_026655145.1:0-7503 GCF_009828535.3 Hylobates moloch
CAGGTGATCTGCCCACCTCGGACTCCCAAAGTGCTGGGATTACAGGCGTGAGCCACCACGCCTGGCTCGTTTTATATTTTGAATACTAATCCTTTGGAGTTTATTTGAAAATATATCCTTTCAGTTTTTGCCTTGTCCTGTCACTATTTCCATAATGTCTTTTGAAGAAGGGAAGATGTAGCCGGGTGCGGCTAATTTTTTAATGACCTCAGGTGATCCGCCCGCCTCAGCCTCCCAAAGTGCTGGGATTACAGGCATGAGCCACTGCGCCCAGCCTCAAAATGTAATTTTAAAAAACTTTCAAGTGACTCACCAAAAGGTAAGAGGCAGGGAGCAGAAGGACAAAAAGTGGAACAAGCAAACATAAACTAAATAATAAAATGGCACACTTATGCCTTAACATATCAATAATTACTTTCAAAGTAAATAATGTCTAACCATTAATAATTAAGGCCGGGTGCAGTGTCTCACAGCTGGGTGTGGTGGCTCACACCTGTAATCTCAGCACTTTGGGAGGCCGAGGCAGGTGGATCACCTGAGGTTAGGAGTTCGAGACCAGCCTGCCCAACATGGTGAAACCCCATCTATACTAAAAATACAAAAATTACCTGAGCATGGTGGCGGGCACCTGTAATCCCAGCTACTTGGGAGGCTGAGGCAGGAGAATCACTTGAAGCTGGGAGGCGGAGGTTGCAGTCAGCCAAGATTACACCACTTCACTCCAGCCTGGGCGACAGAGCGAGACTCCATCTCAAAAAAAAAAAAAAGGAATGTGCAGTGGCTCACGCCTGTAAAATCCCAGCACTTTGGGAGGCTGAGGCGGGTGGATCACCTGAGGTCAGGAGTTCAAGACCAGCCTGGCCAACATGGTAAAACGCCATCTCTACTAAAAATTCAAAATTATCCGGGCACAGTGGCACATGCCTGTAATCTCAGCTACTCAGGAGGCTGAGGTGGGAGAATCGCTTGAACCCGGGAGGCGGAGGTTGCAGTGAGCTGAGCTCGCGCCACTGCACTCCAGTCTGGGTGACAAGAGTGAAACTCCGTCTCAAAACAAACAAACAAAAAATTAAAACACAGATAAAAACACATGACCCAACTAAATGCAATTTACATGGAACTCACTTCAAGCATAATGAATGCAGCTTGAAAATAAAAGAATAGAAAATGACAGTTATGTAAACATTAAAAAGCAGGAATGGCTAGGCTATATCAATATCACATAAAGTAGAATACAGAGCAAAGAAAATTACTAGGGACTAGGAGTGACATTGTGTAATCAGAAAAAGATCAATTAGCCAAAAAGAAATGGTGACCCTAAATGTGTAAGCACCAAACAACACAGTCTCAAAATACATAAAAACTGAGCAGGGTGTGGCTGGACACGGTGGCTCATGCCTATAATCCCAGCACTTTGGGAGTCCAAGGCTGGTGGATCACCTGAGGTCAGGAGTTCGAGACCAGCCTGGCCAACATGGTGAAAT
Organism: Hylobates moloch; assembly: GCF_009828535.3. Classification (NCBI taxonomy): domain Eukaryota; kingdom Metazoa; phylum Chordata; class Mammalia; order Primates; family Hylobatidae; genus Hylobates; species Hylobates moloch. The sequence continues at coordinate 1,485 of NW_026655145.1, forward strand.
TCTGTATCTACTAAAGATAGAAAAAAAAAAAAAAACAGGGAGTGGTGGTGGGCACCTGTAATCACAGCTACTGAGAAGGCTGAGGCAGGAGAATTGCTTGAACCTTGAGATGGCGGTTGCCGTGAGCCAACGCCATTGCACTCCAGCCTGGGCAACACGGTGAGACTCTGTCTCAACAACAACAACAACAAAAAAACTGATCTTGCTGAAAGGAGAAATAGATAATTCTGTATGGGTAGTTTATTGAGGTTAGTGGCTTTTTATGGTTGTCTTGGACAGATGCTACAACAACAACAAAAAAAGAGCAAAACACATTCAAAGCAAGCAGAAAGATGGAAATCATAAAGATAAAACCATACATCAATAAAATAGAAAACAAAAAACAACAAAGAAACAAAAAGCTGGTTCTTAAAAAAAGTAATGAAATTGATAAACCTCTAGCAAGACTGACAAAGATTAAAAAGAGAGAAGACATAAATCACCACTATGAGGAATCAAATTGAAGATATCATTACATATCCTGCAGCTATTAAAAAGATAATTCAGGAAATACTACAAAAACTTTATGTTCCCAAATTCAGCAACATGGAAGAAGTGAACAAATTCCTCAAAATTCAAAAGCCATGCAAAACGCAATCAAGATTAAATAGATAATCTGAATAGCCCCATAACCATTAAAGAAATATCTCCAGGCTTGGACACTTTTACTGGAGACTTGCACCAAACATTTAAATAAAAATTAACGTCATTCTGAGCTTAGATGCAAAAATCCTTAATAAAATATTAGCAAATAAAATTCAACAATGAATAAGAATTATACACTGACCAAGTGGGATTTATTCAGGCATGCAAGGTTTGTTTAACCTTTGGAAACTAATCAATGTAATCCACCGTATCAATAGGGTAAAGAAGAAAATCTTATGATGATATAAATTGATGCAGAAAAAGCATTTGATAAAATCTACCCACCCATTCATGACAAAAATTTAAAAAAATCAATCTCTCAGCATATTAGGATAGAGGGGAATATAATCTTTATTTTCTTTAAGAGATGGAGTCTTGCAGCCCAGCTTAGGGTGCAGTGGTTCAATCACAGCTCACTGAAGCCTTGATCAACTGAGCTAAGTGATCCTCCTGCCTCAGCTTCCCAAGTAGCTCGGACCGCAGGCATGCACCACCATGCTCAGCTAATTTTCTTTTTTTCTTCGAGATGGAGTTTAGCTCTTTCGCCCAGGCTGGAGTGCAGTGGTGCGATCTCGGCTCACATCAACTTCTGCCTGCCGTGTTCAAGTGATTCTCTTGCCTAAGCCTCCCGAGTACCTGGAATTATAGGTGTCCACCACCATGCCTGGCTAATTTTTGTATTTTTAGTAGATATGGGGTTTCAACATGTTGCCCAGGCTGGTCTCAAACTCCTGACCTCAGGTGATCCACCCACCTTGGTCTCCCAAAGTGTTGGGATTACAAGCTTGAGCCACTGCACCCAGCCTCATGCTTAGCTAACTTTATTATAGAGACGGAGTCTCCTTGTATTATCCAGGCTGGTCTCAAACTCCTGGTCTCAAGCAATCCTCCCACTTCAGTCTCCCAAAGTGCTGAGGTTACAGGTGTGTGGGGAAGAGATGGGGGATTCACCATGTTGGTAGAGATGGGGATTCACCATGTTGCCCAGGCTGCTCTTGAGCTCCTGAGCTCAGGCAATCCACCTGCCTCAGCCTTCCAAATTGCTGGGATTACAGTTATGAGTCACCACACCTGGCAGAATTCTTAATATATTGCTAATTTTGGTCCACATTCTTATTTGCTGCAATTAGTTTTTGGAGGAAAAAAAATCGTGTGTCAGGCCCACTGCTTTATATGAATACTTAACTATCCCATGGTACACTCCTACAGGCTGTGGGCCCTGTATAGTGAACCATCCAAGAAATCAGCTCCTTTTTTGCAGAAAGGGCCACATGGAATATATCTTTCCTATCCTGTTAAAGAGGCACTTCGAGGCGTTAGGGCATATAGAGAAGAACCTTTGTACTTCGACGAAGATGAACGTGAATGAGTATGGCAGATTCAAGGCATAAGACAGGTCTTAAGATGTAATTGTCCTTACTTCATCAGTTACCCTAGTATGTTTGCAGATTTGTCTTTTTTTCACTCATAAATTCTATTTTTATATTAAAAGAATCTATAATCTGAGACTGAACTCACTTTTTTAGTTATCTATATTTTGATCTTCTTAATTATACATATATATTTGCAAAAGTAGAGTTGTCAAATGTATCCTTTTTTTATTTTATGTCTTTGGAATTCAGGTGACATTTAAAAAGGTCTTTCCATCTCTCGGATTATAAATGCAAAGCATTATATAGTATCACTACGTAACCAAATCCTCAGTAGACTACACCTTATATTACTCATTCACACAAAGGCTTAAAAGGGCACTGATTGTCAACAAGGGATGATTTTGCCACCCAGGAGACATTTGGTTATGTCTGGAGACAATTTTGGTCAACACCACTGGGGATGTGCTGACATCTAGTGGGTAGAGGCCGAGTAATACTGCTAAACCTCCTACAATGCACAAGGTAGCCCCTTCCCCGCACCCCAACAGAGTTATCCAGCCAAAAATGTCATGTATGGATGAGGTTGAGAAGATCTACCATGAACCATTTCTCCTCTGTGACTGTTCAGATCCCCACTGTTTCAGGATATGTATATCATAGAACACTGAAAAGATTGAGGGAGGTGGAAAAGAAAGAAAAAAGCAGGAACTGGATAAAGAAATTTTGGTAAATTGGAGAAAACCCTTTTACTTCATTTGTACTGTCCTTAATTCAGTACCTCTAATTCAGCTCCCAAAACTCAAATTTAACAAACACCATTTTATAGAATACATCAGAAAAACAAAAAGAAAAAAAATCCTGACAAACATTGGCATACTTCCTAAGAGACAAAAGCATGAAGAAGAGACTAATTATTATGTAAATGCCTTTATTTGAACTACTACATTGCTACCAGATTACATCACTTTTCAGAGTTAGAGTAACATAATACCTTGGAAACTATAGCAAACAGCTTGACAAAGCAAGAGTACATTAATTCCTACATATATACTTTTATTTTTAGTGACCACATTTCTTTGTTTTAGGTGTAAAATTAAAAAATATATTGTACACTTAGCATACTTGGCCTACCAAATCCCGTCTAAGTTCTGAGCACACTCTCTCCTCAAAAGTATCATATTCAACAGCATTTTAAATTTAGAGAGAGAGTTTGATGATACAGGTTTCAAAACAAATAAGCATGTATTGAACCAAGTGATCTAAGACAAAATATTTCAATTGTTTACAGCTTGGGTATGGGAGGGAAGATGTAAATTTAAGCTACATTTTTCTTCTAGCTACGATGTATGTTTTACTTACTTGAAGACCCCTTAAAAAAAGTAGCAAAATCAGCAGTCTTGTTTAATGTAATCAAAATATTCTTAAATGTACAAAAAAGGATCATGTAGAAAGAATACTGTAAAAAGATACTGATCTTAAGAATAAAAGAATAAGAAAAGCTTCTATTACATTCTGCACAGCCAGTTACTTCGGCAAATTTTCAGTACTACAAAGATAAGCAAAGGATACTCATATCCAAATACCCTCTGACCATAGTTCTCAAATAAGAACTAGCATACTGGATGGAAAGCAAAATTACTGTCTAATAATATTCATATCCCATCATCTAAGCCAGTCCCAAGAGAGGGACATTCTAAGAGGGCAAAAGATAACAGAGCGAGAAATAACATACAGCAATGGGAAATGTCAAGGGCAGCATTCTAGGAGGAGAGAGTAAAATGTTTTGGCTATGAGCACATTTCAGGCGTGCCTGACAAATCCAACTCTGACTATGGGAAAGAGGAGTTGTTTTTCTTAAACCCTTTCCCCTGAAGGCTCTCATGATGAGCTAGTCCTGTTAATCAAAATGAAAAGTCCTTTGAATGGCCAAGAGTTCCTTAAGCCATAAGCACTTCACCTGGAAATAGCTGACCTGCGAATCATGCACCTGGGAGCAAGGCTGTTTTATTCAGATTGGTTATTTTACACTCTCTTCATTCCCCTGCCCATCAAACATGCAAACACAGTCATGACCATCTTGGGCTTTACTTCCACAAGGTCTTCAGGGAGAGCATACACTCTGGCTCCGATTCTTCTAGCCATTGACACTGCATACCTATTTTAGGGGGAAACAAAATCAGGATGAAATTCTTATCAGTTAAGGACACCACATAAGACATCTATTTCCTCATATATAATTATTATGCTGGGATGCAAAAATTCCATACATATTGATAGTTCCAATTAGAACAGTTTTGCTTTTTGTTTTCTTTTGATTTGGGTTTTGATTTCACTTTGAAGTTACAGTAGGTTTTTAAGCTCTATTATTTGGGGCCAATAATATTTATTCACTCTTTTTCTCCAATGTGAGGTGAGAATTAAGCTTGAAGCACCAACTTTATATATATAATTACCTAGGCTGTCTATACAATCCATGTTAATATTCTCATTGCTCATATAATAACACACACTCAAGTGATCTTAGAGATATGCGGTGGAAAATCATGCTAGATGCAAAACCCAAGTTGTTAGGCAGATGCAATGAATACTTCCAAATATTCATGAGATGGGAGACAGTCTACATGGTACGTGGACAGAGTGGCTGGACCAAAAACTAGAAAAGGTAGACAAAGGAAGGGACAGAAGGACTGAGATGTCCAGGTAGGGAAATTTTCAGGAACACATCTCAACTAATCCATGAAGCATTTCTAGGGTGTGTTGGAACCAGAATCTTTGAAGATAATTAAATCATCGAGTTTCTAGAAAAAGAGATTTCAAGAGTTCTTGATATACTGTGGATATTAGACCTTTGTCATATCTGCTAGAAATATTTTTCAAGGAAAAAAGAAATAATGTGCCTAACTCCAAAGTTTCGCAAGAATGCTTCTTAGCTGTTCTGTAATGCAGGACTGTGGATGGATTTTCAATGTCTAACTAGTAAAGTTTTCATGGGTCACCCATGAAGCCAGGTCAGACTCTAGGTCTTTGGTGAAGAAGAAAATAGGCTGGTGGAAAAGACCTTCTGAATATTGTTGAAATGCAAGAAACTTTCAAGGCATAGTCTTCTGTGGAGGGCTAGCAAGCATTCTGTTAATATGGGAACTGACGAAAATAAATTCAACAAATGTAGTAAGAATGATCTATGTATAGTAAAAGAGACATAAGTGGATAATGTGTTTTTTTAAAAAAGAATGAGACAGACAGATGAACACCCTAAGCTCTTATTTTCCTTGTTGTAAAGTTTTACCTGATTTGCATGAAAATACATGCGACATTATTTCTGTAATCCACTGAAGCAACAACTGACTAAGCACCTAGTAGGCCAAGCACAAGGCTAGGCTCTTATAATTTAAAAAAATTTAATCTTTATAAAATCTAAGGTAAGTATTATTGCCTCCAGTTTACTGATGAGGAATCTGAGGCTCCAAGAGGTTTCTCCCAAGGTGACACCACTCTTAAATGGCAGAACCTGAATTAGAATTCAGATCTGTCCAGCTGCAAAGCTGCGTTCTTTTCATACTATTAGCAGTCTCCCTTACTTGGCATTATTGTGCTTGTCATCTTCTGTTAGATTGCCACTCTTCACAAGGTCATAGTTTATACAGCCTGGCTGGATGGCATCAATTAAATCCACAACTGCCAAACTGGAGCTGATCGTCTTGTCCTAGTGTGAAAGGATAACAAATCTGAGAATTTTGATACATACAAATTAACATGGGCTTACTTATATCAAGTGCCAAAAACAAAGCCCAGTGAATTCGTAAAGAATCGTGCCATTAGCCCAACACTAATTCTCGTTCACAAAGAAGCCAAAGGTTGCCTTCCCAAATGATAGATGTTATCTAGCAAACATAATATTTAATAGTCAAATATGGATTCTGACCTTAAAACTCTGAATGGAAGTTGATTTTCCAGCTTCACTC
>NW_026655146.1:0-7503 GCF_009828535.3 Hylobates moloch
TTGCATGGAGGTGTTTATAGTATTCTCTCATGGTAGTTTGTATTTCTGTGGGATCGGTGGTGATATCCCATTTATCACTTTTTATTGTGTCTATTTGATTCTTCTCTCTTTTCTTCTTTATTAGTCTTGCTTGCTAGAGGTCTATCAATTTTGTTCATCTTTTCAAAAAAACAGCTTCTGGATTCACTGATTTTTGCAGGTTTTTTTCTGTTTCTATTTCCTTCAGTTCTGCTCTGATCTTAGTTATTTCTTGCCTTCTGCTAGCTTTTGAATGTGTTTGCTCTTGCTTCTCTAGTTCTTTTAATTTTGATTTTAGGGTGTCAATTTTAGATCTTTCCTGCTTCCTCTTGTGAGCATTTAGTGCTATAAATTTCCCTCTACACACTGCTTTGAATGTGTCCCAGAGATTCTGGTATGTTGTGTCTTTGTTCTCACTGATTTCAAAGAACATCTTTATTTCTGCCTTCATTTCATTATGTACTCAGTAGTCATTCAAGAGCAGGTTGTTCAGTTTCCATGTAGTTGAGTGGTTTTGAGTGAGTTTCTTAATCCTGAGTTCTAGTTTGATTGCACTGTGGTCTGAGAGACAGTTTGTTATAATTTCTGTTCTTTTACATTTGCTGAGGAGTGCTTTACATCCAACTATGTGGCCAGTTTTGGAATAGGTGTGGTGTGGTGCTGAAAAGAATGTATATTCTGTTGATTTTGGGTAGAGAGTTCTGTAGATGTCTATTAGGTCCGCGTGGTGCAAAGATGAGTTCAATTTCTGGATATCCTTGTTAACTTTCTAACTCGTTGATCTAATGTTTACAGTGGGGTGTTAAAGTCTCCCATTATTATTGTGTGGGAGTCTAAGTCTCTTTGTGAGTCTCTAAGGACTTGCTTTATGAATCTGGGTGCTCCTGTATTGGGTGCATATATATTTAGGATAGTTAGCTCTTCTTGTTGAATTGATCCCTTTACCATTATTTAATGGCTTTCTTTGTCTCTTTTGACCTTTATTGGTTTAAAGTCTGTTTTATCAGAGACTAGGATTGCAATCCCTGCCTTTTTTTGTTTTCCATTTGCTTGGTAGATCTTCCTTCATCCCTTTATTTTGAGCCTATGTGTGTCTCTGCACGTGAGATGGGTTTCCTGAATACAGCACACTGATGGGTCTTGACTCTTTATCCAATTTGCTAGTCTTGTCTTTTAATTGGAGCATTTAGCCCATTTACATTTAAGGTTAATATTGTTATGTGTCAATTTGATCCTGTCATTATGATGTTAGCTGGTTATTTTGCTTGTTAGTTGATGCAGTTTCTTCCTAACCTCGATGGTCTTTACAATTTGGCATGTTTTTGCAGCAGCTGGTACTGGTTGTTCCTTTCCATGTTTAGTGCTTCTTTCAGGAGCTCTTTTAGGGCAGGCCTGGTGGTGACATAATCTCTCAGCATTTGCTTCTCTGTAAAGTATTTTATTTCTCCTTCACTTATGAAGCTTAGTTTGGCTGGATATGAAATTCTGAGTTGAAAATTCTTTTCTTTTAGAATGTTGACTATTGGCCCCCACTCTCTTCTGGCTTATGGAGTTTCTGCCAAGAGATCTGCTGTTAGTCTGATGGGCTTCCCTTTGTGGGTAACCCGACCTTTCTCTCTGGCTGCCCTTAACATTTTTTCCTTCATTTCAACTTTGGTGAACCTGACAATTATGTGTATTGGAGTTGCTCTTCTCAAGGAGTATCTTTGTGGCATTCTCTGTGTTTCCTGAATTTGAATGTTGGCGTCTCTCGCAAGATTGGGGACTTTCTCCTCTATAATATCTTGCAGAGTGTTTTCCAACTCGGTTCCATTCTCCCCATCACTTTCAGGTACACCAATCAGATGTAAATTAGATCTTTTCACATAGTCCCATATTTCTTGGAGGCTTTGTTCGTTTCTTTTTATTCTTTTTTCTCTAAACTTCTCTTCTCACTTCATTTCATTCATTTGATCTTCCATCACTGATACCCTTTCTTCCAGTTGATTGAGCCAGCTACTGAGGCTTGTGCATTTGTCATGTAGTTCTCATGCCATGGTTTTCAGCTCCATCAGATCCTTTAAGGACTTCTCTGCATTGGTTATTCTAGTTAGCCATTCATCTAATATTTTTTCAAGGTTCTTAACTTCTTTGCCATGTGTTCGAACTTCTTCCTTTAGCTCAGAGTAGTTTGATCATCTGAGACCTTCTTCTCTCAACTCCTCAAAGTCATTCTCCATCCAGCTTTGTTCCATTGCTGGTGAGGAGCTGCGTTCCTTTGCAGGAGGAGAGGTGCTCTGATTTTTAGAGTTTCCAGTTTTTCTGCTCTGTTTTTTCCCCATCTTTGTGTTTTTATCTACCTTTGGTCTTTGATGATGGTGATGTACAGAAGGAGTTTTGGTGTGGATGTCCTTTCTGTTTGTTAGTTTTCCTTCTAACACTCAGGACCCTCAGCTGCAGGTCTGTTGCAGTTTGCTGGAGGTCCACTCCAGACCCTGTTTGCCTGGGTATCAGCAGCAGAGGCTGCAGAACAGTAGATATTGGTGAACAGCAAATGTTGCTGCCTGATCATTCCTCTGGAAATTTTGTCTCAGAGGAGTACCCGGCCATGTGAGGTGTCAGTCTGCCCCTCCTGGGGGGGTGCCTCCCAGTTAGGCTACTCGGGCATCAGGGACCCACTTGAGGAGACAGTCTGTCCATTCTCAGATCTCAAGCTGTGTGCTGGGAGAACCACTACTCTCTTCAAAGCTGTCAGACAGGGACATTTAAGTCTGCAGAGGTTACTGCTGCCTTTTGTTTGGCTATGCCCTGCCCCCAGAGGTGGAGTCTACAGAAGCAGGCAGGCCTCCTTTAGCTGTGGTGCGCTCCACCCAGTTCGAGCTTCCCAGCCGCTGTGTTTACCTACTCAAGCCTCAGCAATGGGGGGTGCTCCTCCCCCAGCCTTGCTGCCGTCTTGCAGTTTGATCTCAGACTGCTGTGCTAGCAATGAGCAATCTGTGGGCATAGGACCCTCCAAGCCAGGCGTGGGATATAATCTCCTGGTGTGCCATTTGCTAAGACCATTGGAAAAGCGCAGTATTAGGGTGGGAGTGACCCGATTTTCCAGTTGCCATTTGTCACCCTTTCTTTGAATAAGAAAGGGAATTCCCTGACCCCATGCGCTTCCTGGGTGAGGCGATGCCTCGCCCTGCTTCGGCTCATGCTCGGTGGGCTGCACCCACTGTCCTGTACCCACTGTCCGACACTCCCCAGTGAGATGAACCTGGTACCTCAGTTGGAAATGCAGAAATCACCCAACTCCTGCGTCACTAATGCTGGGAGCTGTAGACTGGAGCTGTTCCTATTTGGCCATCTTGGCTCCACCACCCTTTTTACATTTCTTATTTTGTTTTGTTTTTTCCATGCTCCATTGCCTCTCCCTTACTATACCTGGTCCACCAGAAACATATATTTGGAATGCAATGTTAGTAGAGATTGTATGTATAAGGTAGGAAGAAAAATAGAAACACATCCAGAAGACAGGGAAGTTGAGCTATGAGAGAAGGTTGGGGTTTTGGAGAGAAAATATTGGGGAATATTTATAAGAACAAAAATAAGATGTTTGTCAACCTGTTTGTTTTTTAATGGGTAGTTTCTTTTGCAAAGAAAAAAAGACTTTGCATTGCTTCATCAGTTTAGATTATTAGATGTCTATAAAACATGGACCACATGTGCCAAAATACAAAAGAACAATGGACACAAAGTCAGAAAGCCCAACCCTGCTCTCCTACCTTGGGGAAGTCACTTTACCTCCATTCATTTATAAAATGAGAATAAAAATTATCTGTGTAACTTACATAGAGTTAAGTTGCTTCATGGGGCATAACATCACGTTATTTAAGTGTCAATCTGGCCAGGCGTGGTGGCTTACACCTGTAATCCCAGCACATTAGGAGATGGTGGTGGGCGGATCACGAGGTCAGGAGTTAGAGAACAGCCTGGCCAACATGGTGAAACCCTGTCTCTACTAAAAATACAAAATTAGCTGGGTGTGGTGGCACACACCTGTAGTCTCAGCTACTTGGGGGGCTGAGACAGGATAACTGCTTGTGCCCGGGAGGCGGAGATTGCAGTGAGTCGAGATTGTGGCACTGCACTCCAGCCTGGGTGACAGAGTGCAACTCTGTCTCAAAAAAAAAAAAAAAAAAAAAAAAAATAAAACAAAAAGCCCAAATAAAATGAAAGGCAAATTTTTTTTTTTTTTAAATTTCATTAAAAAAAGGGGGATTCCACTCATACCTTATAAAACTTATAAACTTCTTTCCCCATTTCCCTTTTATTATCCCCACCAAAGAGCAGCTACCTTCAATCTCTAGTCTTTCCACCTTCAAAATTCCAATGCTCTCTCAAAACAACCTCCTCTCCTCTCCTCCCCTCCGCTTCTCTTGTCTCCTCTTCTTTCCTCTCCTGTCCCCTCTCCTGTCCTCTTCTCTGGTTATCCTTCTTTCCTTCCTCCCTCCTTCCCTCCTTCCTACACTTCTCTCCTCCCACCTTACACACATTGTCTGCTAAAACAACCTAGGCTGCCAGATTTCTCCAGTTCTCTGCCTCACCTATAATCACAGACATCATAAGAAAAGGGTCAGGCACTGGACAAGCTAATGGAGACCTCTTTTCAAAAGACCAAGCATAGAGGAGATAGTGAATATATACATATCACTGTGTTTTATCCTTGTCACATGGTTATCATGCTAGGCTGTTGTGAAGGCCAGATGACATTATGCTACGAAATGCTCCCACCGGGAAAGGATATTGATTATTCTTTTCTCCTATGTGATGACCCCTCAGCACACTTTTCTCCATTGTGCTTTAAGAGTTCCATACTTCAATTTGTATTTGGAAAGATGCCTATAACTACTATATCAGAGAGGGAAAATATCTTTTCCTTTATCTTCCTACGTTCAGTATCTGGAGGTCAGCGAATTAAATTGAAAACAGGCAGATTAGCAGGATAAAAGTTTATTGATGTATGCTGCATACATACACATGAGGTGCTCAGTGATTAGTAAGTCAAAGGGATGGTTAAAATTTGGGGTGGATACACCTAACTTTGTAGGGAAAAGGAAGGAGGGGGAAAAGGCTCCAATGGGAAGGATATGTGAGTTTCTTTAGGAAAGACAAATGGGTTTTTAAAAGAACAAATGAGAGATAAGAAAGTTTGTGATAATTTTTGCTATGCATATACCATTGGTCTTTCTATCCACTTCAGGGCCATAAAACTGCTCCAGGAAGAGAACTGGGGTAAGTTTTATTTGCATTTTTCATTCTGAGAGTGGATTCAGTCTGAATTTATAAAAGCTTCATTTTCCAAAAGTTGCTGCTTTTAGTCAAAGAAGGGAAACTCCAAGAAGGCTTCTTTCTGCATCTGTCTTCAAATCTCAGATGTCTTCAGCTTAAAATAATCATTATATTAATGATATCAAGAGACAGAGTAAAAAGATATGTCTCAGCTTATCCTTTTTTAAAAAAATGTTTGAGTAAATGATAGTACAAGAATATAAAGATGTCAAAATCATGATGATGGTTCGTGAGTTACCAAGTGAGAGATGTCATCCTCAGCCTGTTATGAAACAATGCATTGATAGAACAATCTGAATTAACATCTCGACTCCTGACTGGGGCTGCACCTGAGACAGATGGTGAGGCCTGAGCTGTCGCTCCTTTGCTCTTAGAGAAGAAAAGGCAATCATGAGTCTTCTCTCCCTCAAGGACAACACCCAGGACCACCCTTTTTAGATCCTATGAAACTTTCAAGTCTTGCAGCCTCCAGCGTCCCTTCCTCTGAATTAACACAGTAACATTTTTGCTTTTATTAGCTTTTCTGACACATTAATCCCCCACATCTGAATTACTGGATAGGTAGAATCTGCCATATGTAAGCCAACCATACTGGGTGATTATAAAGCTGTAAGAGATTAGAATTCACCCTGGGATTCTTTGAAGAGATCTCAATGTTGATGAGCCATAAACATCTTCCTTTTCTTTCCAGCTAATTACTGAAGTGCTATCACCTCTTTGATAAGATACTAACAGTGATCGTGGCTGTGGACATAATTAGGAAGCTCCCCAAATATTTCATGTTGTCCAGGGATGCCATATTATTCTTCTAGACTGTGTCAACACAGCTGGGTATAAAAAGCAATGCTACTAGTTCCAAACTCCCTGTTGATGGGGACATTTTGTTTCATCATCAATAAGAATACAGAAATTGTTCAGTCCTCAATTCTTAAGACCATAACTGTCTTTTAAATGAAACTATCACATCACCTCTCAGGATTTCTAAGTTTCTTGTTTTCTTTTTTCTTTTGCTGCTTCTGGAAATTTTGCTGAGGGGTTTGTAATTTCTTAAACACAGAGGCTGTAGCAATAAGGACTTTAAGCTCATGATAAAAAAATACATTTAAAATACACACATACTGCCAGATTGTTTTTGTTTGTTTGTTTTGAGACAGTGTCTCACTCTGTCACCCAGGTTGGAGTGCAGTGGCATAACCATGACTCACTGCAGCCTTGGACTTCTGGGATCAAGCCATGCTGCCTCCTCAGCCTCCTGAGTAACTGGGGTTTACAGGCATGTGCCACCATACCTGGCTATTTTTTAAAAAAAAATTTGTAGAGATGGGGTTCCACTATGTTGCCCAGGCTAGTCTCAAACTCCTGGGGTCAATCAATCTTCCCACCTCAGGTTTCCAAAGGGATGGGATTACATGTGTGAGCCGTGCTGTGCCTGGCTTTTTTTTTTTTTAATCTTACTTTGGTTTATTTAGAAAACTGATTGTTTTCAAAGCAATAGAAAATATTTTTTTCATCTTTGACTTAGGGCATTGTCTTTGCTTACCTGTACATTTTTTAGAAAAGTTGCAAGGTTTTATAGTTGACCTAGTTCTTCATAAATACCTTTCAGGCAAAATTCAGAAGTATTAATGAAATACGAAACACTCCATTATCTGAAATTTGGTAAAAAGGATAAAATACATACATTTCTGGGCAACATTTTTGGAAAAGTTGCTCTTGGTGACTGAATTTTAATCACCTGTTTAGAGACTTCAGTTTTCCCATGCCAGTCCTGAAGACCCAGAAAGTATTCCTAGCAAGCTGCACTGCCTCACATTTTTCTGAGTCTTTGCATTTTCTAAATGACTTCCACATGTATTATAATGTTTAGGTGTCACACAGGCCGACCAAGGTACCAGTTTGTCCAGGACTATCCTGGTTTTGCACTGAAAGTCTTGTGACGCAGGAAACATTCAGTCCTGGGAAAATTGCGATAGTTTTTACTGTAGCACAGCCACCTCATGAGTTAGAGAGGGAAGAGTTTATGCCCATTTTAGACTGCTAGCAAGACTAATAAAGAAGAAAAGAGAGAAGAATCAAATAGACACAATAAAAATGACAAAGGGGATATCACCACCGATCCCATAGAAATACAAACTACCATGAGAGAATACTATAAACACCTCCATGCAA
>NW_026655147.1:0-7502 GCF_009828535.3 Hylobates moloch
TATTCCTTTTTCCACTATAGGCCCCTTAGTGCTCCGAATGTCCCCTTGCAGTTTCTAAAGAAACAGTGTTTCAGAACTGCTCAATCAAAAGTAAGCTTCAACTCTGTTGAATGCACAGAAAAGAAAGAAATTTCACAGAATGCTTCTGTGTAGTTTTTATTTGAAGATATTCCTTTTTCCACTGTAGGCCCCTTAGCGGTGAGAATGTCCCCTTGCAGTTTCTACAGAAAGAGTGTTTCATAACTGCTCTATCAAACGTAAGCTTCAACTCTGTTAGTTGAATGCACAGAACAGAAAGAAGTTTCACAGAATGCTTCTGTGCAGATTTATTTGAAGATAATCCTTTTTCCACTAAAGGCCCCTTAGTGCTCCGAATGTCCCCTTGCAGTTTCTACAGAAACAGTGTTTCAGAACTACTCAAACAAAAGTAAGCTTCAACTCTGTTTGTTGAATGCACAGAAGAGAAAGAAGTTTCACAGAATGCTTCTGTGTAGTTTTTATTTGAAGATATTCCTTTTTCCACTGTAGGCCCCTTAGGGCGCCGAATGTTCCCTTGCAGTTTCTACAGAAAGAGTGTTTCATAACTGCTCTATCAAAAGTGAGCTTCAACTCTTAGTTGAATGCACAGAACAGAATGAAGTTTCACAGAATGCTTCTGTGTAGTTTCTATTTGAAGATATTCCTTTTTCCCCTATAGGCCCATTAGCGCTCAGAATGACCCCTTCCAGTTTCTACAGAAAGAGTGTTTCAGACCTGCTCAATTAAAAGTAAGCTTCACCTCTGTTAGTTGACAAAAGAAGAAAGATTTCACAGAATTTTCTGTCATTTTAACTTGAAATTTCCTTTTTCCCTGTAGTCCCTTAGTGTAACAGTGTCCTTGTTTCATAACTGCTCAATCACAGTAACCCTCAACTCTGTTAATTGAATGCACAGAACAGGAAGAATTTTCACAGAATGCTTCTGTGTAGTTTTTATTTGAAGATATTTCTTTTTCCCCTATAATCCCCTATGCGCTCAGAATGTCCACTTGCAGTTTCTACAGAAAGAGTGTTTCAGAACTGCTCTTTCAAAAGTAAGCTTCAACTCTGTTAATTGAATGCACAGAACAGGAAAAAGTTTAACAGAATGCTTCTGTGTAGTTTTTATTTGAAGATAATCCTTTTTCCACTCTAGGCCCCTTAGCGCTTTGAATGTCCCCTTGCAGTTTCTACAGAAACAGTGTTTCAGAACTGCTCGAACAAAAGCAAATTTGAACTCTGTTAGTTGAATGCACAGAACGGAAAGAAGTTTCACAGAATGCTTCTCTGTAGTTTTTATTTGAAGATATTCCTTTTTCCACTATTGGCCGCTTAGCGCTCCGAATGTCCACTTGCAGTTTCTACAGAAAGAGTGTCTCAGAACTGCTCAATCAAATGTAAGTTAAAAATTTGTGAGTTGAATGCACAGAACAGAAAGAAGTTTCACAGAATGCTTCTGTGTAGTTTTTATTTGAAGATATTCCTTTTTCCACTACAGGCCCTTTAGTGCTCTGAATGTCCATTGCAGTTTCTATAGAAAGAGGGTTTCAGATCTGCTCAATCAAAAGTAAGCTTCAACCCCTTTAGTTGAATGCACAGAACAGAAAGAAGTTTCACAGAGTGCTTCTGTGTAGATTTTATTGGAAGATGTTCCTTTTTCCACAATAGGCCCCTTAGTGCTCTGAATGTCCACTTGCAGTTTTTTCAGAAAGAGGGTTTCAGAACTGCTGAATCAAAAGTAAGATTCAAATCTCTTAGTTGAATGCACGGAACGGAAAGTAGTTTCACAGAATGCTTCCGTGCAGTTTTCATTTGAAATATTCCTTTTTCCACTGTAGGCACCTTAGTGCTCCGAATGTCCTCTTGCAGTTTCTACAAAAAGAGTGTTCCAGAACTGCTCAATCAAAAGTAAGGTTCAACTCTCTTAGTAGAATGCACAGAACAGAAAGGAGCTTCACGGAATGCTTCTGTGTTGTCTTTTTTGGAAGATGTTCCTTTTTCCACTATAGGCCCCTTAGTGCTCGAATGTCCACTTGCAGTTTCTACAGAAAGAGAGTTTCAGAACTGCTCAAACAAACGTATGCTTCAACACTCTTAGTTGAATGCACAGAACAGAAAGAAGATTCACAGAATGCTTCGATGTTGTTTTTATTTGAAAATGTTCCTTTTTCCACTCTAGGCCCCTTATTGCTCCGAATGTCCACTTGCAGTTTCTACAGAAAGAGTGTTTCAGAACTGCTCAATCAAAAGTAATGTTCAACCCTGTTAGTTGAATGCACAGAACAAAAAGAAGTTTCACAGAATGCTTTTGTGTTGTTTTTATTGGTAGATGTTCCTTTTTCCAATATAGGCCCCTTTGGGCTCTGTATGTTCACTTGCAGTTTCTACAGAAAGAGAGTTTCAGAACTGCTAAAACAAAAGCAAGCTTCAACTCTGTTAATTGAATGCACAGAACTAAAAGAAGTTTCACAGAATGCTTCTCTGTAGTTTTTATTTGAAGATATGCCTTTTTCCGCTGTAGGCCCCTTAGAGCTCTGAATGTCCACTTGCAGTTTCTACAGAAAGAGTGTTTCGGAACTGCTCAATCAAAAGTATGGTTCAACAATCTTAGTTGAATGCACAGAACAGAAAGAAGTTTCACAGAATGCTTCTGTGTTGTTTTTATTGGAAGATGTTCCTTTTTCCACTATATTCCCCTTAGTGCTCTGATTGTCCCTTTGCAGTTTCTACAGAAAGAGAGTTTCAGAACTGCTGAATCAAAAGTAAGATTCAAATCTCTTAGTGGAATGCACGGAACAGAAAAAAGTTTCACAGAATGCTTCCGTGTAGTTTTTATTGGAAGATATTCCTATTTCCACTATAGGCCGCTTAGCGCTATGAATGTCCACTTGCAGTTTCTACAGAAAGAGTGTTTCAGAACTGCTCAATCAAAGTAACATTCAACACTCTTAGTTCAATGCGCAGAACAGAAAGAAGTTTCACAGAATGCTTCTGTGTTGTTTTTATTGGAAGATGTTCCTTTTTCCACTATAGGCCGCTTAGTGCTCCGAATGTCCACTTGCAGTTTCTACAGAAAGAGAGTTTCAAAACTGCTCCATCAAAAGCAAGCTTCAACTGTGTTAATTGAATGCACAGAACCGAAAGTAGTATCACAGAATGCTTCTCTGTAGTTTTTATTTGAAGATATTAATTTTTTCACTATAGGCCCCTTATCGCTCCGAATGTACACTTGCAGTTTCTACAGAAAGAGTGTCTCAGAATTGCTCAGTCAAAAGTGAGTTTCAAATCTGTTAGTTGAATGCACAGAACAGAACGAAGTTTCACAGAATGCTTCTGTGTAGTTTTAATTTGTAGATATTCCTTTTTCTACTATAGGCCGTTTAGCGCTGAGAATGTCCACTTGCAGTTAGTACAGAAAGAGTGTTTCAGTTCTGCTCAATCAAAAGTAATGTTCAACCCTGTTTGTTGAATGCACAGAACAGAAAGATGTATCACAGAATGCTTCTGTGTAGTTATAATTTGCAGATACTCCTTTTCCCACTATAGGCCCCTTAGCGCTCTGAATGTCCACTTGTAGTTTCTACAGAAAGAATGTTTCAGAACTGCTCAATCAAAAGTAAGGTTCATCTCTCTTTGTTGAATGCACAGAACAGAAAGAAGTTTCAAAGGAAGCTTCTGTGTAGTTTTTATTTGAAGATATTCCTTTTTCCCCTATAAGCCCTTCTGCGCGCAGAATATCCACTTGCAGTTTCTACAGAAAGAGTGTTTCAGAACTGCTCTATCAAAACTAAGCTTCAACTGTGTTAGTTGAATGCACAGAATAGAAAGAAGTTTCACAGAATGCTTCTGTGTTGTTTTTATTGGAGGATATTCCTTTTTCCACTATAGGCCCCTTAGCGCTCAGAATGTCCCCTGGCAGTTTCTACAGAAAGAGTGTTTCAGAACTGCTCAATCAAAAGTAAGCTTCAAGACTGTTAGTTGAATGCAAAGAACAGAAAGAAGTTTCACAGAACGCTTCTGTGTAGTTTTTATTTGACGATGTATCTTTTTCCACTATAAGCCCCTTAGCGCTCAGAATGTCCCCTTGCAGTTTCTACAGAAAGAGTGTTTCATAACTGCTCTATCAAAACTAAGCTTCAACTCTGCTTGTTGAATGCACAGTACAGAAAGAAGTTTCACAGAATGCTTCTGGGTAGTTTTTATTTGAAGATATTCCTTTTTCCACAGTAGGCCCCTTAGCGCTCGGAATGTCCCCTTGCAATTTCTACAGGAAAAGTGTTTCAGAACTGCTCAATCAAAAGAAGGTTCCACTCTGTTCGTTGAATGCACAGAAGAGAAATAAGTTTCACAGAATGCTTCTGTGAAGTTTTTATTTGAAGATATTTCTTTTTCCACTATAGGACCCTTAGAGCTCCTAATGTCCCCTTGCAGTTTCTACAGAAAGAGTGTTTCATAACTGCTCTATCAATAGTAAGATTAAACTCTGTTAGTTGAAACCTCAGAACAGAAAGAAGTTTCACAGAATGATTCTGTGTAGTTTTTATTTGAGGATATTACTTTCTCCAGTGTTGGCCCATTAGCGCTCAGATTGTCCCATTGCAGTTTCTACAGAAAGAGTGTTTCATAACTGCTCTATCAAAAGTAAGCTTCAACTCTGTTAGTCGAATGCCCAGAACAGAGAGAAGTTTCACAGAATGCTTCTGTGTAGTTTTTATTTGAATATATTGCTTTTTCCACTATAGGCCCCTTAGTGCTCCGAATGTCTCCTTGCAATTTCTACAGAAACAGTGTTTCAGAACTGCTCAATCAAAAGTAAGCTTCAACTCTGTTTGTTGAATGCACAGAACAGAAAGAAGTTTCACAGAATGCTTGTGTGTAGTTTTTATTTGAAGATATTCCTTTTTCCAGTGTAGGCCACTCAGTGCTCTGAATGTCCCCTTGCAGTTTCTACAGAAACACGTTTCAGAACTGTTCAAACAAAAGTAAGCTTCAAATCAGTTTGTTGAATGCACAGAACAGAAAGAAGTTTCACAAAATGCTTCTGAGTAGTGTGTATTTGAAGATATTACTTTTTCCACTGTAGGCCCCTTAGCGCTCAGAATGTCCCCTTGCTGTTTCTACAAAAAGAGTGTTTCATAACTGCTCTATCAAAAGTAAGCTTCAACTCTGTTAGTTGAATGCACAGAACATACAGAAGTTTCACAGAATGCTTCTGTGTAGTTTTTATTTGAAGATATTCCTTTTTCCACTGTAGGCCTTTTAGCGCTCAGAATGTCCCCTTGCAGTTTCTACATAAAGAGTGTTTGATAACTGCTCTTTCAAAAGTAAGCTTCAACTCTGTTAGCTGAATGCACAGAACATAAAGAAGTTTCACAGAATGCTTCTGTGTAGTTTTTATTTGAAGATATTCCTTTTTCCAATATATGCCCCTTAGGGTTCCGAATGTCCCCTTGCAGTTTCTACAGAAAGGGTGTTTCATAACTGCTCTATCGAAAGTGAGCTTCAACTCTGTTAGTTGAATGCACAGAACAGAAAGAAGTTTCACAGAATGCTTCTGTGTAGTTTTTATTTGAAGATATAACTTTATCCACTATAGGCCCCTTAGTACTCGGAATGTCCCCTTCCAGTTTCTACAGAAAGAGTGCTTCAGAACTGCTCTATCAAAAGTAAGCTTCAACTCTGTTAGTTGAATGCACAGAACAGAAAGTAGTTTCACAGAATGCTTCTGTGTAGTTTTTATTTGAAGATATTTCTTTTTCCACTATGATCTCCTTAGCGCTCAGAATGTCCACCTGCAGTTTAAACAGAAAGAGTGTTTCAGAACTGCTCTATCAAAAGTACGCTTCAACTCTGCTAGTTGAATGCACAGAAGAGCAAGAAGTTTCACAGAATGATTCTGTGTAGCTTATATTTGAAGATATTCCTTTTTCCACTATAGGCCCCTTAGCGCTCTGGATGTCCCCTTGCAGTTTCTACAGAACGAGTGTTTCATAACTGCTCTATCAAAAGTAAGTTTCAACTCTGTTACTTGAATGCAGAGAAAGGAAAGATGTTTCACAGAATGCTTCTGAGTAGTTTTTATTTGAAGATATTCCTTTTTTCACTCTAGGCCCCTTAGCGCTCAGAATGTCCCCGTGTAGTTTCTACAGAAAGCGTGTTTCATAACTGCTCTATCAAAAGTATGCTTCAACTCTGTTAGTTGAATTCACAGAACAGAAAGAAGTTTCACAGAATGCTTCTGTGTAGTTTTTTTTTGAAGATATTCCTTTTACCACTATAGGCCCCTTAGTGCTCGGAATGTCCCCTTGCAGTTTCTACAGAAAGAGTGTTTCAGAACTGCTCAATCAAAAGTAAGTTTCAACTCTGTTTGTTGAATGCACAGAACAGAAAGTAGTTTCACAGAATGCTTCTGTGTAGTTTTTATTTGAAGATATTCCTTTTTCCACAGTAGGCCCCTCTGTGCTCCGAATGTCCACTTGCAGTTTCTACAAAAAGAGTGTTTCAAAACTGCTCCATCAAAAGCAAGCTTCAACTCTGTTAGTTGAATGCACAGAACAGAAAGAAGTTTCCCAGAATGCTTCTGAGTAGTTTTTATTTGAAGAATTTACTTTTTCCACTGAAGGCCCCTTAGCCCTCAGAATGTCCCTTTGCGGTTTCTGCAGAAAGAGTGTTTCATAACTCTTCTATCAAACATAAGCTTCAACTCTGTGAGTTGAATGCACAGAATAGAAGGAAGTTTCCCAGAATGCTTCTGTGTAGTTTTTATTTGAAGTTATTTATTTTTCGGCTGTAGGCCCCCTACTGCTCCGAATGTCCCATTGCAGTTTCTTCAGAAACAGTGTTTCAGAACTGCTTAATAAAAAGTAAGCTTCAACTATGTTTTTTGAATGCACAGAACAGGAAGAAATTTCACAGAATGCTTCTGTGTAGTTTTTATTTGAAGATATTCCTTTTTCCACCATAAGCCCCTTAGCTCTCCGAATGTCCACTTGCAGTTTCTACAGAAAGAGTGTTTCATAGCTGCTCTATCAAAAGTAAGCTTCAACTCTTTTAGTTGAATGCACATAACGGAAAGAAGTTTCACAGAATGCTTCTGTGTAGTTTTTATTTGAAGATATCCCTTTTTCCACTATAGACCCCTTAGCGCTCCGAATATCCCCTTGCAGTTTGTACAGAATGACTGTTTTAGAACTGCTCTATCAAAAGTATGCTTCAACTCTGTTAGTTGAATGCAGAGAACAAAAAGTAGTTTAACAGAATGCTTCTGTGTAGTTTTTATTTGATGATATTCCTTCTTCCACTATAAGCCCGTTAGTGCTCAGAATGTCCACTTGCAATTTCTACAGAGTGTTTCATAACTGCTCTATCAAATGTAAGCTTCAACTCTGTTAGTTGAATGCACAGAACAGAAAGAAGTTTCACAGAATGCTTCTGTGTAGATTTTATTTGAAGATATTCCTTTTTCCACTAGGGGGCCTTTAGTGG
>NW_026655148.1:0-7501 GCF_009828535.3 Hylobates moloch
ATGTAACAAACCTGCACATTGTGCACATGTACCCTAAAACCTAAAGTGTAATAATAAAAATAAATAAATAAATAAATAAATAAATAAAAACTAATGTTCACACCGGGTGCGGTGGCTCACGTCTGTAATTCCGCACTTTAGGAGGCTGAGGCAGGCGGATCACTTGAGGTCAGGAGTTCGAGACCAGCTTGGCCAGTATGGCCAAACCCCGTCTCTACTAAAAATACAAAAATGAGCCAGGTGAGGTGGTGCACACCTGTAATCCCAGCTACTCGGGAGGCTGAGGCAGGAGAATAGCTTGAACCTGGGAGGCAGAAGTTGCAGTGAGCCAAGACTAAGACACTTCACTCCAGCCTGGGTGACAGAGCAAAACTTCATCTCAAAAAGAAAAGAAAAGAAAATGGGCATCTATTTTATGCTAGATATTGGAGATAGGTAAAAGGAAGATAGAAGAGATACAATGAATAGTAAAGCCATGTCCGTGACATTAAAAATTTTCACACATAGGGACGATGTTTAATGGCAGTTACAAAATATGTACACACATTACTTCTAGTTTTTGGCAAGAATGGTTGATTACATTTTCTATTTTTTAAAAACCCAACTCTCTAACTACAGAAAAGCTATATGTTGAGTGGAATGGGATATAAAATGCTCTTAAATATATAACCAAGTACTGAGCTTGCAAAATGTAAAGCCAGTTTCCAAAGTTGAAAAGGAGATTGGAGGATATAGAGGTGACACATAAGAGAGTTTATTACTAAAACATCATGTTCAAGAATATTTTAAAGAAAATTCAAGGATTAATGTAAAATAAGCATTCAGTAAAGGTTTGAGATGCAAGAAGAAATGATGACTAAAACCTGAAGACGCATTTGCAGATAAAGGAAATCCAGACCCCTAAATCTTAAAAGACGAACTGGGAACTGTGATAAAAGGACTTGAACCTGCATAAATGAAGAATTAGAACGAATATCTTTGCATAAAGCCAGAGCAAGAATTTGCTAGGAAAAATTCCTGGCACCTTCAACAAGGCACTTCAGGACTCCTATAAATTATGATCATCTAAATAAGAGCTCAAGTGAAAAATTAACTGGCATACAGGAAGGAAGCCTCTATGATATGACTCAGAGCCAAAACAATCAAACAAGCAGAGGGAGAAGTAGACACTCAAAGGTGTCCACTGGCATTGTGAGATAGAGAATATAAAATAACTGTCAAATATTCTAAAAGATTAGATTGTAAAATTATGCACAATGAACAATAAACTAACAAAATAACCAACCATGATTTTGTTAAAGAATAATTAAAAATATAACTATAGAAAAGAAAAATAAGAAAGAAAAAATAGAAGTGAATACAGAAAAAAATCGACGTGAATATAGCATTTAATGAATTGCAAGGTAGATACAAATGAATTACATGAAAGGCAATACAGATGTATAGAAAATATTAAACATATACAGTTTAACAAACCTGGGACCTAAGCCTGGCACTGTGCCTCATGCCTGTAATCTCAACACTTTGGGAGGACATGGCAGGTGGATCACCTGAGTTCAGGAGTTCGAGATCAGCCTGGCCAACATGGTGAACCCCATCTGTACTAAAAAATATGAAAAATTAGCCGGGCATGGTGGCAGATGCCTGTATTCCTAGCTACTTGGGGGCTGAGGTAGGAGAATCACTTGAACCCAGGAGGCAGAGGATGCAGTGAGCCAAGATCTCACCATTGTACTCCAGCCTGGGCAACAAGAGAGAAGCTCCATCTCAAAAAAAAAAGAGAAAGAAACCTGGAACATAGAATGACAGGTCTAACATATGACTACATGACTACATAAAGTTGATGGGGGAGATAAAAGAGAAAACAGGGAGAGGCAATATTTATTAATTATATATATAAATATATATATTAATTATAAATTATATAATCATTAATATATTGATATATAAACAATATATGACTTATATGAATAATATATAATATGTGAATATATATGAATATATTATTAATAAATGATACTCTATATTTATTAATATATAAATGGAATTAATGAAAATATAAATTTTCCAGAAATTAAGAAAACATGCACTCTAAGAATCAGAGTGCAGAATAAATTTAAAACATATTCATCTAGACACTTTGTAGTTAAACAGAAAAATTACCAAGAAAATAAAAATTCTTAAAATCAATTAGGGAGACAAAACATATTACCTACAAAAAAATATTATTTAGACCAGGAATTAACTTCTCAACAAGAACAATGCAAGCAAGCAGATGGTGGAATTATGTTTTCATAGGGATGATAAAAAAATTACACTTGGACTTAAACTGAGTAGTAAACTAAGTGTTTATTCAGAATAGGGAACAAAATAAAGAAATGTGGGGACAATTCAAAACTGAGAATGTTATTCACAATACCAAAGACATGGAATCAACTGAAATGCCCATCAATGACAGACTGGATAAAGAAAATGTGGTACATATATACCATGGAATCCTATGCAGCCATAAAAAGGATCATGTCCTTTGCAGGACCCAAGCAGATCTGGAAGCCATTATCCTCAGCAAACTAACCGGGGAACAGAAAACCAAACACTGCATGTTCTCACTTATAAGTGGGAGCCGAACGATGAAAACACACAGACACAGGGAAGGGAACAACACACACTGGGGCCTGTTGGAGTGGATAGGGGGAGGGAAAGCATCAGCATAAATAACTAATGCAAATGGAGCTTAATACTTAGGTGATGGGTTGACAGGTGCAACAAGCCACCATGGCACACGTTTACCTGCATAACAAACCTGCATATCCTGCACATGTACCCCAGAACTTAAAACAAAGAAAATTAAATAAATTAAATTTTCTAGAAATCTGAGTGTTTATTCCCAATAGCCCCTAATGAATACGTTTTAAATTCTGCACCAAACAAGAATGCATGCAAATAAAATACTAGTTTCTAAAACTAGATTCAAAATATCTCAAAGACCCAGTATTACACAGATGACATTTCTCTGCTAGCCATGCCATTCAGTGCAAAACCAGAAAATAAAAAAAGAAATTAAAAAAACAAAAAAGTGAAAAATTTAGAAAGCAAAAAATATGTAAGTGATAAGGCATTTTGTACAGATGTCCTGGGAGTGTGAGCTATCTGCCTTTGGAATTTATTTGAGACTTCATGGCCTGTTCAAGTCTGGTATATACTGTTTTACTGAACCTTGTATCACTCCATTGATGATGGAGTGCTGCTTGGCACACTCAGATTTATAGCTTGGTGTATCTTATTACATTCCATTTATTTTGAGCAGCTCAAGTTGCAAAATCATTAGTGCCTCATGGTGAGGAGTTTAGTGTCTGTCTGAACCCAATAGCTATTTCTCAAGAGAACAACTATTTGCTGGCCTTGCTCCAAAACTTGAATGGGTCTTGAAAAATAATGGAGGATTATTGAAAGCATAATCAGATTGTGACTCTGAAAACAGGTGCTCTCCCAATCATAGCTTCTTTACTGAATACATTGGCAAAGCCCCCGTACAGCTATCAATATGGAAGATGTATTGACTTATTTATTCCAATAAGCAGAGAACTCTAGAAATGTTTTTTCAGTCAAGAAGACATCAATATATCTTCACGGTCTTAATTCAGAGCGCTAGCAGCTCACCTCCACTGAGTCACATGTAGTGTGCAGTTCTTTCAGTGCCTCACCTGCGGGACAGGGCATTTGCTCTTCCTCTATAGACACAGAATTTTTATGACAGCTTCTAGTAAGCATGGATTAGCAGGTTCTCTAAATACCTAACATGGATTAGCAGGTTCTCTAAATTGGTGAAAGCCATATATAAGAGGGGTATGTAAACCCTGTGGATATACAGGGTTCTGACACTTTCATGAATTTACTGGGAATGAAGATAACTCTCAAAGTAAGAAGATTTGCTGTATCATATACTACTGGGAACAACAGCAGCATACGCCGGGCTTCTGCTTCCCCAACTGTTCAACTGTGGCTTGATGCTAACCCTTCCCAAAGCTTCTCTGACCCCTCTCTAGTTGTCAGGAGCTTTCAGTTTTAGTTTTTTGTTTTGTTTTGTTTTGTTTTGTTTTGTTTTTTTGTTTTTGCTTATGTTTTTTGTTTTGTTTTGTTTGTTTGTTTTGAGATGGAGTTTCGCTCTGTCGCTCAGGCTGGAGTGCAGTGGCGTGATCTCAGCTCACTGCAACCTTCACCTCCCAGGTTCAAGCGATTCTACTGCCTCAGCCTCCCAAGTAGCTGGGACTACAGATGCGTGCCACCATGCCTGGCTAATTTTTGTATTTTTAGTAGAGACAGGGTTTCACCATATTGGCCAGGCTGGTCTCAAATTCCTGACCTTGTGATCCGCCCACCTCTGCCTCCCTTGATTTTTTTTTAATTCACTCCATCCCTATATTGATTAATCAAAATGTTAACAATGGAATGGCCCAGGAATGGCCCAGTTCTTCTTTCACTGGGCACCAAAATATGATGAATCAGGCCAGTATATGAATAAATCAGTGCCTCACTTGGCATGCCAGCCCCGTGAGCTCTGTCACTGGCTATCCCATACAGGGATGGATCTGGTGTGAGGGTTCCTCTGTGGCCCTCTGTTGAGCAGTCTCAAGAGATGAATCCTTCTCTAGTCAAAAGCATGGCCTTTGTGAGAGCAGAGGCTATCATCGAGGCAGAAGGGGTCAGAATACTCCTTATTTTGGCTCCAATTTCACCTTTCAACTTATCCCTCTTTTATCCGTTTATTTATTTAGGTCACTGGAAAGAAAAAAGTTGGAGGGGCTTATGAAGCTAAACACCTTCTTTTAAAAACAGGGCAAATATCTTCAGAAATACTCATAAATGATTTGAATATTGAATTAGCACTGAGTTACCACTGACATAAAGCAAAAGGAAGTTGCATTGGGCCAATATCTCAATAATTACTACGAAACTGCTCAAGAGTCATTAATCGAAGCATTTAAACATTAGGGATGCTGCTTGCATTGCCTTTTATATCTTCCTCTAAGTTATCTGACTGAATAACTTCTGCTCATCCCTCAAGGCTCAACTATCATAACATCCTCAGAAAACCATTCCAGACTTCTGCTACCTCCCACTTTGTTTGTTTGTTTCTATAATAACCAGCTTACCTTTCTGCTATAGAGTGCATCTTGATGGTTGGCTTCAATGTCCAGTCCCTACTTCAAAACTGTGACCTCTTTAGAGCTTTATTTATTGTATTTTTTATAATTTCCGTTTTTATTTTAGGCTTCGGAATACATGTGCAGATTTGTTACATGGGTGTATTGTATGACACTAAGATTTGGGGTATGAATGATTTTACCACCCAGGTAATAAGCATAATACCTAATAGTTTTTTAACCCTGCCCCCTCTCTCCCTTCTATGGTAGTCTCCAGTGTCTACTGTTGCCATCTTTATGTCCATGAATACCCATTGTTTAGCTCCCACTAATAAGTGAGGACATGCAGTATTTGATTTTCTGTTTCTGCCTTAATTTGCTTAGGGATAATGGCCTCCAGCTGCATCCATATTGTTACAAAGGACATACATTCCTTCTTTTTACTGGCTGCATACTATTTCCATGGTGTATATGTACATTTTCTTTAACCAATCTGCTGTTGATGAGCACATAGGGTGACTCCCTGTCTTTGCTCTTGTCAATAGTGCTGTGAGGAACCGATAAGGGTTTTATATTATGTTTTATCTTTTTATCTCCACTGCTAAGTATATATTATTCAGCACATATTGGTGCCCAATAAATATTCAATGAACGTACACACAAATGAATAAATGTTGTATTATAAAAATGATTGCCTCTAATTATCAGTGGGGTTTTTTATTTGTTTATTTGAGTACCTCTCCAGCGCACATTTCTCCTTTTGGCAATAACATACTGATGTTTTTCTTTGAGAAACCACCCAAGCTGTTTTTAAGCCCCTATGTGGTTTCACAGGAGTTGGAGGTGTTAGCACAAGTCTTAGTCAAGAGCAGTAAGGTCTATGCATCTTCCTGGCCTTGGTGATTGGTTCAGAGATAAGCATGTGACCCAAGGGAGGTGAAGGAGGAGCAGTCCCCAGGTGTCAGAAACTATCATAGAAGAAGTGCTCTCCCCTGCTGACCTGGCTAAACTAAGACAATGTGGCCAGATCTTCCAGTGGCCCTCTTGGGCACCATTTGGGAAGACTCTCTCTGAGAGTGAGGCAAACACAGATGCTAGCTGAGTCAAGAGATGAAGATGAATAAATTCCTATTGACCCTGCATAAGCCTCTAAATACAGCTATGCCTAAAGCTGAATTTATACCTGAGATTCTTCACTTACACAAGCTGATTTTGTGACTGATTGAGTGTCTCTTCCTGTCAACCAAAAATGTCTGAACTAATACATACAGTTTATTTTGTTTTATTATATTTAATGTTTATTTTGAATTTAAGAAATAAAATAATAATTTTGAACTTAAGGGGGAAATGTATATTTAAACACAGATCTTTTCTAGCATCTACTCTTTTGTTACTCAATTTGTTTTAAGAAAGCTTTATTCTATAATTATTAAATTTAAAGACATATTTTTAAAAATTATCATAAAACATCAACTACCTCATGATTTTTAATATAAAGCTACTTAAAAGAATGTTTTGTGTAAGATAAATTTTCAGCAAATTATAATGAGAATGCTGACAGCAGCCTGATGGTATTGTTGGAAAGTCATAGGAAATCCTAGTCTGATTGTTGGAAATAAAATGTCTCTGCTGGAATTTAAAAGTGACTCTTTAATAGAATAAGGTGGTAGAGAACCTAAGAAATATAAAAATGCAAGATAGAAGAAATAGGTTATTCTCCATTTAGGGTGTAGTTTATGTAATAGTTGTTCTCATTATGAACAGCGTCGGGGCAAGGATGGGTGGGGAATCACACAATTGAGGCTGAGCAACCAGCCAGTTTTCATCAACCCATAGACCACAGAAGAAGAGAAATTAGCATACATGATGTTCAAGTGTAAGCATTGGGATCTCATGCTAAAACAGCAAGGAAGCTTAAATGAAAGACACCCCAGAGTTCCCACAATCTGAGACTACACACCTGTATAACCGCTGCGAAGGGAAACAGGAGAAAGCAGCCACCTACAAGATTACTTTATCTGAGTTTACCTCACTTATTTAATTCTGTATCAAATTATGAATGGTACACAGGGGAAGAACACTCTCTGATTTAGTATGATAGATATTCCCAGGTAAAACTCTACACCAAACAAAGCTGGCAGTTTAGGAAATCTTTAACACTGGCAATGACTGATGCCCTGTTTAGAAAAGGAATCTGAACATCACACTCCGGGGACTGTTGTGGGGTGGGGGCGGGGGGAGGGACAGCATTAGGAGATATACCTAACGCTAAATGATGAGTTAATGGGTGCAGGAAATCAACATGGCACATGGATACATATGTAACAAACCTGCACATTGTGCACATGTACCCTAAA
>NW_026655149.1:0-7500 GCF_009828535.3 Hylobates moloch
AAAAAAAAAAAAAAAAAAAACAAAAGCCAGGTGCGGTGGCTCATACCTGTAATCCCAGCACTTTGGGAGGCCAAGGTCAAGAGATCATGAGGTCACGGGATCGAGACCATCCTGGCCAACATGGTGCAACCCCGTTTCTACTAAAAATACAAAAATTAGCCAGGTGTGGTGGTGTGTGCCTGTAGCTCCAGCTCCTTAGGAGGCTGAGGCAGGAGAATCGCTTGAACCCAGGAGGTGGAGGTTGCAGTGAGCCAAAATTGCACCATTACACTCCAGCCTGGCGACAGAGGAAGACTCCGTCTCAAAAAAACAAACAAAACCATGGTGGCTTACCCACAACTGTAAAAGCCCTCTCTGGGCTTCATACTATGCCTATCTTGTTTCTGGTTTCTTCCTTCTAGGGCATCTTATGCCACCAACCTAACTGGCAAATTCATTATCACCTTGCTTGAGATCCTATAATCCCTAGCATCTCTTGGGATCAAGGCCAATGTCTGCTATCTGACCTGTTTCTAACTTTACTCACTCCAATATACAGCCTCTAATCCCATTAGGCAAATATTTTCTTTCATATGCTCTCCCTCATTCAAAACTATGGTAATTCTTTATTCAATGAATATTTCGTCCAGCCTTCTCAAAGTACAGTTCAAGTTGATTTACGCCTTCCTTAGACTGTGACTCTATAGACAACCCCCTGTGGGCACCTACACTACAGCTCAGGCCTCATGGCGTTTTGCTCTATATTCCTAAATAGACAACATATTCTTTGAGATTGGAGCCCTCATCTCATATGGTTCAATAGGCAAGTATCCCGTAAATAATGCTGCATAGAATTTATTCTCAATTCCTATGTTTTGTTACTGACTACGGTTTACATATCAGTGTTTTTTATCTCAGGTCGATTCAACAAAAAATTAAGCCATACATTTTGGTAATGAGGTATATACTCACATTTTGCATTGTTTTCTCAATAAGTGTGTACAACAATGGGCTGGCAGAAACCTTGAAGTTGCTGGTACCTGAAAAGAAATTATTTTATCATTGCCCCTTCTCCATTCTAGTAATTTTCACGCTGCTACTTCTACAACTATAAGTACTTGACAAATAAGACAGTAATCTAGATCAGTGGCCCTATGCAACAACTATCCCATTCATCAAGCAGACAAAAGTAATCTTGGTATCAAGCTCTTTAGCAACTATGCTAACGTGACTCAAGTGAGGCTCTTACTACTCCTTGAGTTTGCATACTTTAATCCAAGTGATATTTTTAAAAAACATCAGAGCAGTTAGGCCAGGCATGGTGGCTCACGCCTGCAATCCCAGCACTTTGGGAGGCCCAGGCGGGTGGATCATCCTGGCTAACATGGTGAAACCCCATCTCTACTAAAAATACAAAAAATTAGCCGGGCATGGTGGCGGGCACCTGTAGTCCCAGCTATTCGGGAGGCTGAGGCAGGAGAATGGCGTGAACCCGGGAGGCGGAGCTTGCAGTGAGCCGGGACCACACCACTGCACTCCAGCCTGGGCGACAGAGCAAGATTCCGTCTCAAAAAAAAAAAAAAAAAAAAAAAAAAAATCAGAGCAGTTTTAGGTTCAGCAGCAAAATTAAGAGAAAGGTACCTAGAGGTCCCACAAATCCACTGCCCCCAAACATGTGCAGCCTCCCCCATTAGCAATTTCATGTTTAACTTTCTAGTTCACCCAGGTTAGAGCTATATATAGTATGCTTGCTATACTCAGCACATTCTACGGCAAACATACAACAGGGAAATAACTAACCTAAAGAGGTTTCATTGTAACTCTTCCCTTTTTTCTCCCATGTAGACATTTCACTATTCTCAGTTCATCAGCTACATCTGCACCTTCTTTTTTAACCCATTCCTGTTGAATGTACAGCTGCACTTTAAATAACATTCAAAATTTTTGTCAATTTTCTGCTGCCAGTGAACATTCAAACTCTTCTAGAAGTTTCATTATCCAATATTTCTATCAGTGATGCCACAACGTAACAGGATGTGAATTACTCTCTAAGTACCATTCTATATGGCATGATTTAGTTTCTTCTCACCTCAATATAGTCCAGACTTATGGTCCTAAAACTTTAGTGCATCAGAATTACCTGGAATGCTTGTTAAAGTTTTTTGTTTATTTGTTTGGGTTTTTTTGCTTCAGGATACTTTGTCCTTAAGAAAATAATAGGTTTTTATTCCCCAAGGGTTGCCAGAAAAAAAGCCCAGTTTTTTTGTTTGTTTTTTTTTGAGATAGAGTCTTGCTCTGCCACCCAGGCTGGAGTGCAATGGCACCATCTTGGCTCACCGCAACCTCTGCCTCCCGGGTTCAAGTAATTCTCCTGCCTCAGCCTCCTGAGTAGCTGGGATTACAGGTGCTTGCCACCACGCCCGGCTAATTTTTGTATTTTTAGTAGAGACAGGGTTTCACCATGTTGGCCAGGCTGGTCTTGAACTCCTGACCTCAGGTGATCCGCCTGCCTTGGCCTCCCAAGTGCTGAGATTACAGGCGTGCACTACCGCGCCCAGCCCAAAAAGCCCAGTTTTTAGACCAACACTCCCATTTCTGACTCAAAGGTCTGAGGTGGACCTGAAAGTTTGCATTTGTCACAGTTCCTGATGCTACTGATCTGGGGGCCACATTGAGAACTACCCACTACTCTAGACAAGGCAATCGTGCTCACTGTGTAACTTGACCGACTATTTAAAGGAAGGTTAAGATACAGGCTGAGGGCAATGGCTCATGCCTGTAACCACAGCATTTTGGGCAGCTGAAGTAGAATGCTTGAACTCAGGAGTTTGAGACCAGCCTGGGCAACATGGCAAAACCCCATCTCTACAAAAAAAGTTAGCCAGGTGGCTGAAGTGGGAGGATCACCTGAGCTCAGGAGGTCAAGGCTGCAGTGAGCCAAGATTGTGCCACTGCACTCCAGCCTGGGCAATAGTGTGAGACCCTGTCTCAAAAAAAAAAAAAAAAAAAGCTTTCTTCCACTTCAAAGTAGTTTACCTGGCCAGGCACGGTGGCCCATGTCTGTAATCCCAGGCCGAGGCAGGCGGATCGCCTGAGGTCAGGAGTTCGAGACCATCCTGGCCAACATAGTGAAGCCCTGTCTCTACTAAAAATACAAAAAATTAGCTGGGCATGGTAGTGAGCACCTGTAATCCCAGCTACCCAGGAGGCTAAGGCAGGAGAATCGCTTGAATCTGGGAGACAGAGGTTGCAGTGAGCCGAGATCATGCCATTGCACTCCAGCCTGGGCGACAAGAGCAAAACTCTATCTCAAAAAAAAAAAAAAAAAAAAGTTTACCTGAATTCATAAACAGCTAATGAAAGGGATACTTACCAAGAACCGCTTTATCCAGATTAATATAAGTGAAAGCCTTTAAATGCAAGGACAAAAGGTATCCCTAGAAGAGAAGGGAAAACACTAATAAGTATAAATCTGTTTATTTATCACATACAGTAGCATTAGGGATTCATTTTCAATTCTGGACTCTATTGAGACTAAACGCAAAGGCAAAAATGGTAAAAATCAAACCTATAAAAACATCATTTCTGGATGACAGCCTAAGCCCACAAGCTCAGGTGTCCAATATGGGAATGGATGATAAAGAATACCTCTAGCCATTCAGTGGCACCAACCGATTCAAAGTCTCCAGCACTCCAACTGGCAAAGATAATGCTTCTGCTGGGCTGAAACCCATCTGAAAGAGAAGAAAGTTAGCTTTACCTTAGGAAAGGTTATACATAGACAAAGATAGAAGGTATCCCACTTAAGATGAATCAGAAGGTCTAATTCCAAGATAGCAGATTCCAAAATCTTTTTTTTCTGAGCCAAAAAAGAAAAAAAAAGAGTAACAAAATCTTTTTTTTTGAGACCCCAGGTAAAAGAATAAAAGAATAGGAATAATTTTTTTTAAGTAACCTATAAAGAGCAAGACAGGAGATCTGCAAATAAGATTTCGAGTACATAGCAGGGGCCAGTAGTCACCCTTTTACAATCTCATTCTTGGAGTTCCTTAACTTCTGGACCCAGAGATCACTGAAAACAGTGTAAGCATGATGATGCACATCTTGAGAAAAATCTTCATAGAGGTAAATCCAAACACTGGATTTTTAAAAAATAATTCTAAAATAAAATAAAAATTCACAAATTTAAGTTACAGGAAGAGTCTGCAGAGAAACTACATTTGTGACAACACCTTTTGGGGTTACATGTATCACACTGCCCTCCACCCTGCCCACTTCCCTCAGTGTATCTTTTTCTCCATTAATGTACTCTGTATTAAAGTTAAGCATTGCAGTTTGCCCTATGACCCAAAGATTCAAGAATGTGACGTGATTTTGAATGTGTGGGTGGGTAGGAGTGTGAAAGAGTGGCAAGTAGGACAGAAAGCCTCAAAAATAAAAGAGGCGGGGCATGGTGGCTCACTAGCAGCATTTTGGGAGGCTGAGGCGGGTGAACCACTTGAGGTCAGACCAGCCTGGCCAACATGACGAAACCCCATCTCTAGTAAAAATACAAAAATTAGCCGGGCGTGGTGGTGGGTGCCTGTAATCCCAGCTACTCAGGAGGCTGAGGCAGGAGAATTGCTTTAAGTCGGGAGGCAGAGGTTGCAGTGAGCTGAGATCACGCCACTGCACTCCAGCCTGGGCAACGGAGTGAAACTCTGTCTCAAAAAATAAATAAATGAATAAACAGAACAAAATTTCAATAGCTGTTAGGCCTCAGTACATGAGTAGAGAGGTATGCTACTGCTTTCAAATAGATTGCTTAGGGACTATGATCCACCTTATCACTCTGGATCCACCAAACTAAGCACTAGGGCTCAATAACTCCACTGTCTCAAAGAAACTGGTGATTTCTAGCACAGTTAAGACACTTTATGGAAAGCTCTTTCAAAGGAAAAGGCAGCTACAACAAAAGACAATCTGCCTTGTATTTAAGAACTAGAGTCTAGCATGAGAGAACCACAGGAATGTAGGCAAAGTGAGCAAAGCACAGTATAACATCTAGAACTGTATGTAGTGCGCCAATATTCAAAGGAATCAAAATTTGTACTCTACCTTTTAAGACCATATCTGAGAACATCTGGGCAAGTTTCAATAGGAGAGCTGTGCCTACACCGGATTTTGCAGCTCCAGGGCCCCACGCATCTCTCTGGGCCCCAACTACAACATAGTGATCTTTAAAAAAGAAAAAAGAGGAAGAAAGAACTTACATAATCAGCTTCTAAACTTTTCTAGAATTAGCACATCAGTAGAAAGGTAAAAATGCAGTATATGTATTAAGGATAAAAGAGCCTTACTTCAAATCTGACTAAAAACTCTGGGAATTAAAAATTCACATGAGAATATTAATTTTACCTTACTAGTAGAGCTACTTTTTTCCTATACTACTAATTAATATTTACTGACTACTTAAGTCTAAGGACTTATTTCTTAGTAAGTGTTGGCTATTTTATTGCATTTAAAGTTAACTCCAGGGACCGGCAAACTACAGCCCGCGTGCCCATTCACTACGTACAGTCTGCCTGTTTTCTTGCTCCCACAGAGTTGAACAGCTAAAAGAGAGACTGGATAGCCTGCAAAAGGTTTATTATCTGCCCCCTTAAGAAATTTGCTTATCACTGGTCTAGTCAATAACTTAGAATAGATTTCTAGTCATAATGGTCAATTTTTAACAAGAATTTCCTAGGGCCTTATTACCTCCCAATAAAACTGACACATAGGCTGGGCGCGGTGGCTCACGCCTGTAATCCCAGTACTTTGGGAGGCTGAGGCATGCAGATCACCTGAAGTCAGAAGCTCTGACCTCATGGAGCCTGACCAACATGGACAAATCCTGTCTCTACTAAAAATACAAAATTAGCCAGGCGTGGTGGCACATGCCTATAATCCCAGCTACTGGGGAGGCTGAGGCAGAATGGCTTGAACCTGGAAGGCAGAAGTTGCAGTGAGCCGAGATCACGCCACTGCACTCCAGCCTGGGCAACAAGAGTGAAACTCCTTCTCAAAAAAAAAAAAGAAACTGACACATAAACAATTCACTTTAGGACAGACAAGATTGAGCACTTCATAAAAGCAAGCCACGCCAGCATTCCTACCCTCCCTCCTTCTCTAGCCACATCCTTAAGAACAGCAAAGAAAACAAAAAAAAGCAGGGGCGGGGGGGTCTTTACCTGGTTCTACAAAGCCTTTAATAACTCCAAAGATGTTAAGAATTTTTATCTCTTTCAGCACATTGCTCACAGTGAGCTTCACTTCACACTCTTGCTTTCTGAGGTTACCTTCCTACAGGTAGAGTCTGTTTTCCAGTCAGAGGGACAGTCTCCTTCCATATTCCTAGAATCAGAAAGCAGGCGTAAGTTCTGAGTTATTGTTCCTTGCCCAAGGTTTACTTCTGTCCAGTGAAGTTCTAGATTAAGAGGACATATAAACAAAACTTACTCTCAGCCCAGTGCAGTGGCTCACCCCTGTAACAATCCCAGCACTTTGGGAGGCCGAGACAGGTGGATCACAAGGTCAGGAGTTCAAGACCAGCCTGACCAACATGGTGAAACCCCGACTCTACTAAAAATACAAAAATTAACTGGGCATGGTGGCGTGTGCCTGTAATCCCAGCTACTAAGGAGGATGAGGAGGAGAATCGCTTGAACCTGGGAGGCGGAGGCTGCAGTGAGCTGAGATCATGCCACTGCACTCCAGCCTGGGTGGCAGAGCACAATTCCTGTTTCAAAAAAACAAAACAAAACAAAACGAAAACAAAAAAAACTTCCTCTCTAGTGGTGAACCATTTGCGTCTTACTTTGATCTGTAGGCAGCCAATTGAAAACCATTAATTAAGCAATATTTTAAAACACTTCTCTAACTATGCCTTTCTGCCAGACATAGTTACGTAGTTTATATTTGGAATACACACCAAGATGGACTCAAAATGAAGTTCTTCTAATATATAAAAGAATATTAATACATTTTTATGTTTCCCAACTGTCACCACTAACAAGGATAGTACACATTCTTAGCTCAGTTATAAAAAATATTCCTCAGCTGGGTGCGGTGGCTCACGCCTGTCATCCCAGCACTTTGGAAGGCTGAGGCAGAAATCGTTGAACCCAGAAGGTGAAGGTTGCAGTGAGCCAGGATCGCGCCACTGCACTCCAGCCTGGGCAACAGAGTGAGACTGTCAAAAAAAAAAAAAAAATCCCGTGCTTCCCCTATCTAATTCCTCTGTGTTACCCAAGTAATAGCTGCTCCTAAGGGGGCTTACTTACATAAATATAGGTTGAAACATTATTACTCCCCTACTACATAAGGATAAGATGGGACACTGGCTTCACAGGTTGGTTACGACTTGCAGGTGGTAGGTAGAATGAGTCAACAAAAATCACCTATGCTAAATGCCTCTTAGCGTTATCAATAGTCATAGTATGTTACACACTCTTTCCCATGCTAAATGCCTCTTAGCATTATCAATAGTCATAGTATGTT
>NW_026655150.1:0-7499 GCF_009828535.3 Hylobates moloch
ATGTAACAAACCTGCACATTGTGCACATGTACCCTAAAACCTAAAGTGTAATAATAAAAATAAATAAATAAATAAATAAATAAAAACAAACTAATGTTCACGCCGGGTGCGGTGGCTCACGTCTGTAATTCCGCACTTTAGGAGGCTGAGGCAGGCGGATCACTTGAGGTCAGGAGTTCGAGACCAGCCTGGCCAGTATGGCCAAACCCCGTCTCTACTAAAAATACAAAAATGAGCCAGGTGAGGTGGTGCACACCTGTAATCCCAGCTACTCGGGAGGCTGAGGCAGGAGAATAGCTTGAACCTGGGAGGCAGAAGTTGCAGTGAGCCAAGACTAAGACACTTCACTCCAGCCTGGGTGACAGAGCAAAACTTCATCTCAAAAAGAAAAGAAAAGAAAATGAGCATCTATTTTATGCTAGATATTGGAGATAGGTAAAAGGAAGATAGAAGAGATACAATGAATAGTAAAGCCATGTCCGTGACATTAAAAATTTTCACACATAGGGATGATGTTTAATAGCAGTTACAAAATATGTACACACATTACTTCTAGTTTTTGGCAAGAATGGTTGATTACATTTTCTATTTTTTAAAAACCCAACTCTCTAACTACAGAAAAGCTATATGTTGAGTGGAATGGGATATAAAATGCTCTTAAATATATAACCAAGTACTGAGCTTGCAAAATGTAAAGCCAGTTTCCAAAGTTGAAAAGGAGATTGGAAGATATAGAGGTGACACATAAGAGAGTTTATTACTAAAACATCATGTTCAAGAATATTTTAAAGAAAATTCAAGGATTAATGTAAAATAAGCATTCAGTAAAGGTTTGAGATGCAAGAAGAAATGATGACTAAAACCTGAAGACGCATTTGCAGATAAAAGAAATCCAGACCCCTAAATCTTAAAAGATGAACTGGGAACTGTGATAAAAGGACTTGAACCTGCATAAATGAAGAATTAGAACGAATATCTTTGCATAAAGCCAGAGCAAGAATTTGCTAGGAAAAATTCCTGGCACCTTCAACAAGGCACTTCAGGACTCCTATAAATTATGATCATCTAAATAAGAGCTCAAGTGAAAAATTAACTGGCATACAGGAAGGAAGCCTCTATGATATGACTCAGAGCCAAAACAATCAAACAAGCAGAGGGAGAAGTAGACACTCAAAGGTGTCCACTGGCATTGTGAGATAGAGAATATAAAATAACTATCAAATATTCTAAAAGATTAGATTGTAAAATTATGCACAATGAACAATAAACTAACAAAATAACCAACCGTGATTTTGTTAAAGAATAATTAAAAATATAACTATAGAAAAGAAAAATAAGAAAGAAAAAATAGAAGTGAATACAGAAAAAAATCGACGTGAATATAGCATTTAATGAATTGCAAGGTAGATACAAATGAATTACATGAAAGGCAATACAGATGTATAGAAAATATTAAACATATATAGTTTAACAAACCTGGGACCTAAGCCTGGCACTGTGCCTCATGCCTGTAATCTCAACACTTTGGGAGGACATGGCAGGTGGATCACCTGAGTTCAGGAGTTCGAGATCAGCCTGGCTAACATGGTGAACCCCATCTGTACTAAAAAATATGAAAAATTAGCCGGGCATGGTGGCAGATGCCTGTATTCCTAGCTACTTGGGGGCTGAGGTAGGAGAATCACTTGAACCCAGGAGGCAGAGGATGCAGTGAGCCAAGATCTCACCATTGTACTCCAGCCTGGGCAACAAGAGCGAAGCTCCATCTCAAAAAAAAAAGAGAAAGAAACCTGGAACATAGAATGACAGGTCTAACATATGACTACATGACTACATAAAGTTGACGGGGGAGATAAAAGAGAAAACAGAGAGAGGCAATATTTATTAATTATATATAAAAATATATATATTAATTATAAATTATATAATCATTAATATATTGATATATAAACACTATATGACTTATTATATGAATAATATATAATATGTGAATATATAATATGAATATATTATTAATAAATGATACTCTATATTTATTAATATATAAATGGAATTAATGAAAATATAAATTTTCCAGAAATTAAGAAAACATGCACTCTAAGAATCAGAGTGCAGAATAAATTTAAAACATATTCATCTAGACACTTTGTAGTTAAACAGAAAAATTACCAAGAAAATAAAAATTCTTAAAATCAATTAGGGAGACAAAACATATTACCTACAAAGAAATATTATTTAGACCAGCAATTAACTTCTCAACAAGAACAATGCAAGCAAGCAGATGGTGGAATTATGTTTTCATAGGGATGATAAAAAAATTACACTTGTACTTAAACTGAGTAGTAAACTAAGTGTTTATTCAGAATAGGGAACAAAATAAAGAAATGTGGGGACAATTAAAAACTGAGAATGTTATTCACAATACCAAAGACATGGAATCAACTGAAATGCCCATCAATGACAGATTAGATAAAGAAAATGTGGTACATATATACCATGGACTCCTATGCAGCCATAAAAAGGATCATGTCCTTTGCAGGACCCAAGCAGATCTGGAAGCCATTATCCTCAGCAAACTAACCGGGGAACAGAAAACCAAACACTGCATGTTCTCACTTATAAGTGGGAGCTGAACGATGAAAACACACAGACACAGGGAAGGGAACAACACACACTGGGGCCTGTTGGAGTGGATAGGGGGAGGGAAAGCATCAGCATAAATAACTAATGCAAATGGAGCTTAATACTTAGGTGATGGGTTGACAGGTGCAACAAGCCACCATGGCACACGTTTACCTGCATAACAAACCTGCATATCCTGCACATGTACCCCAGAACTTAAAACAAAGAAAATTAAATAAATTAAATTTTTTAGAAATCTGAGTGTTTATTCCCAATAGCCCCTAATGAATATGTTTTAAATTCTGCACCAACAAGAATGCATGCAAATAAAATACTAGTTTCTAAAACTAGATTCAAAATATCTCAAAGACCCAGTATTACACCGATGACATTTCTCTGCTAGCCATGCCATTCAGTGCAAAACCAGAAAATAAAAAAAGAAATTAAAAAAACAAAAAAGTGAAAAATTTAGAAAGCAAAAAAATATGTAAGTGATAAGGCATTTTGTATAGATGTCCTGGGAGTGTGAGCTATCTGCCTTTGGAATTTATTTGAGACTTCATGGCCTGTTCAAGTCTGGTATATACTGTTTTACTGAACCTTGTATCACTCCATTGATGATGGAGTGCTGCTTGGCACACTCAGATTTATAGCTTGGTGTATCTTATTACATTCCATTTATTTTGAGCAGCTCAAGTTGCAAAATCATTAGTGCCTCATGGTGAGGAGTTTAGTGTCTGTCTGAACCCAATAGCTATTTCTCAAGAGAACAACTATTTGCTGGCCTTGCTCCAAAACTTGAATGGGTCTTGAAAAATAATGGAGGATTATTGAAAGCATAATCAGATTGTGACTCTGAAAACAGGTGCTCTCCCAATCATAGCTTCTTTACTGAATACATTGGCAAAGCCCCCGTACAGCTATCAATATGGAAGATGTATTGACTTATTTATTCCAATAAGCAGAGAACTCTAGAAATGTTTTTTCAGTCAAGAAGACATCAATATATCTTCACGGTCTTAATTCAGAGCGCTAGCAGCTCACCTCCACTGAGTCACATGTAGTGTGCAGTTCTTTCAGTGTCTCACCTGCGGGACAGGGCATTTGCTCTTCCTCTATAGACACAGAATTTTTATGACAGCTTCTAGTAAGCATGGATTAGCAGGTTCTCTAAATACCTAACATGGATTAGCAGGTTCTCTAAATTGGTGAAAGCCATATATAAGAGGGGTATATAAACCCTGTGGATATATAGGGTTCTGACACTTTCATGAATTTACTGGGAATGAAGATAACTCTCAAAGTAAGATGATTTGCTGTGTCATATACTACTGGGAACATCAGCAGCGTACGCCAGGCTTCTGCTTCCCCAACTGTTCAACTGTGGCTTGATGCTAACCCTTCCCAAAGCTTCTCTGACCCCTCTCTAGTTGTCAGGAGCTTTCAGTTTTAGTTTTTTGTTTTGTTTTGTTTTGTTTTTTGTTTTTGCTTTTGTTTTTTGTTTTGTTTTGTTTGTTTGCTTGTTTGTTTTGAGATGGAGTCTCGCTCTGTCGCCCAGGCTGGAGTGCAGTGGCGTGATCTCAGCTCACTGCAACCTCCACCTCCCAGGTTCAAGCGATTCTACTGCCTCAGCCTCCCAAGTAGCTGGGACTACAGATGCGTGCCACCACGCCTGGCTAATTTTTGTATTTTTAGTAGAGACAGAGTTTCACCATATTGGCCAGGCTGGTCTCAAATTCCTGACCTTGTGATCCGCCCACCTCTGCCTCCCTAGATTTTTTTTTAATTCACTCCATCCCTATATTGATTAATCAAAATGTTAACAATGCAATGGCCCAGGAATGGCCCAGTTCTTCTTTCACTGGGCACCAAAATGTGATGAATCAGGCCAGTATATGAATAAATCAGTGCCTCACTTGGCATGCCAGCCCCGTGAGCTCTGTCACTGGCTATCCCATACAGGGATGGATCTGGTGTGAGGGTTCCTCTGTGGCCCTCTGTTGAGCAGTCTCAAGAGATGAATCCTTCTCTAGTCAAAAGCATGGCCTTTGTGAGAGCAGAGGCTATCATCGAGGCAGAAGGGGTCAGAATACTCCTTATTTTGGCTCCAATTTCATCTTTCAACTTATCCCTTTTTTATCCATTTATTTATTTAGGTTACGGGAAAGAAAAAGTTGGAGGGGCTTATGAAGCTAAACACCTTCTTTTAAAAACAGGGCAAATATCTTCAGAAATACTCATAAATGATTTGAATATTGAATTAGCACTGAGTTACCACTGACATAAAGCAAAAGGAAGTTGCATTGGGCCAATATCTCAATAATTACTACGAAACTGCTCAGGAGTCATTAATCGAAGCATTTTAACATTAGGGATGCTGCTTGCCTTGCCTTTTATATCTTCCTCTAAGTTATCTGCCTGAATAACTTCTGCTCATCCCTCAAGCCTCAACTATCATAACGTCCTCAGAAAACCATTCCTGACTT
Organism: Hylobates moloch; assembly: GCF_009828535.3. NCBI lineage: Eukaryota > Metazoa > Chordata > Mammalia > Primates > Hylobatidae > Hylobates > Hylobates moloch. The sequence goes on from NW_026655150.1 coordinate 5,109, forward strand.
CTGCTACCTCCCACTTTGTTTGTTTGTTTCCATAATAACCAGCTTACCTTTCTGCTATAGACTGCATCTTGATGGTTGGCTTCAATGTCCAGTCCCTACTTCAAAACTGTGACCTCTTTAGAGCTTTATTTATTGTATTTTTTATAACTTCCGCTTTTATTTTAGGCTTCGGAGTGCATGTGCAGATTTGTTACATGGGTGTATTGTATGACACTAAGATTTGGGGTATGAATGATTTTACCACCCAGGTAATAAGCATAATACCTAATAGTTTTTTAACCCTGCCCCCTCTCTCCCTTCTATGGTAGTCTCCAGTGTCTACTGTTGCCATCTTTATGTCCATGAATACCCATTGTTTAGCTCCCACTAATAAGTGAGAACATGCAGTATTTGATTTTCTGTTTCTGCCTTAATTTGCTTAGGGATAATGGCCTCCAGCTGCATCCATATTGTTACAAAGGACATATATTCCTTCTTTTTACTGGCTGCATACTATTTCCATGGTGTATATGTACATTTTCTTTAACCAATCTGCTGTTGATGAGCACATAGGGTGACTCCCTGTCTTTGCTCTTGTCAATAGTGCTGTGAGGAACCCATAAGGGTTTTATATTATGTTTTATCTTTTTATCTCCACTGCTAAGTATATATTATTCAGCACATATTGGTGCCCAATAAATATTCAATGAACGTACACACAAATGAATAAATGTTGTATTATAAAAATGATTGCCTCTAATTATCAGTGGGGTTTTTTATTTGTTTATTTGAGTACCTCTCCAGTGCACATTTCTCCTTTTGGCAATAACACACTGATGTTTTTCTTTGAGAAACCACCCAAGCTGTTTTTAAGCCCCTATGTGGTTTCACAGGAGTTGGAGGTGTTAGCACAAGTCTTAGTCAACAGCAGTAAGGTCTATGCATCTTCCTGGCCTTGGTGATTGGTTCAGAGATAAGCATGTGACCCAAGGGAGGTGAAGGAGGAGCAGTCCCCAGGTGTCAGAAACTATCATAGAAGAAGTGCTCTCCCCTGCTGACCTGGCTAAACTAAGACAATGTGGCCAGATCTTCCAGTGGCCCTCTTGGGCACCATTTGGGAAGACTCTCTCTGAGAGTGAGGCAAACACAGATGCTAGCTGAGTCAAGAGATGAAGATGAATAAATTCCTATTGACCCTGCATAAGCCTCTAAATACAGCTGTGCCTAAAGCTGAATTTATACCTGAGATTCTTCACTTACACAAGCTGATTTTGTGACTGATTGTCTCTTCCTGTCAACCAAAAATGTCTGAACTAATACATACAGTTTATTTTGTTTTATTATATTTAATGTTTATTTTGAATTTAAGAAATAAAATAATAATTTTGAACTTAAGGGGGAAATGTATATTTAAACACAGATCTTTTCTACCATCTACTCTTTTGCTACTCAGTTTGTTTTAAGAAAGCTTTATTCTATAATTATTAAATTTAAAGACATATTTTTAAAAATTATCATAAACCATCAACTACCTCATGATTTTTAATATAAAGCTACTTAAAAGAATGTTTTGTGTAAGATAAATTTTCAGCAAATTATAATGAGAATGCTGACAGCAGCCTGATGGTATTGTTGGAAAGTCATAGGAAATCCTAGTCTGATTGTTGGAAATAAAATGTCTCTGCTGGAATTTAAAAGTGACTCTTTAATAGAATAAGGTGGTAGAGAACCTAAGAAATATAAAAATGCAAGATAGAAGAAATAGGTTATTCTCCATTTAGGGTGTAGTTTATGTAATAGTTGTTCTCATTATGAACAGCGTCGGGGCAAGGATGGGTGGGGAATCACACAATTGAGGCTGAGCAACCAGCCAGTGTTCATCAACCCATAGACCACAGAAGAAGAGAAATTAGCATACATGATGTTCAAGTGTAAGCATTGGGATCTCATGCTAAAACAGCAAGGAAGCTTAAATGAAAGACACCCCAGAGTTCCCACAATCTGAGACTACACACCTGTATAACCGCTGCGAAGGGAAACAGGAGAAAGCAGCCACCTACAAGATTACTTTATCTGAGTTTACCTCACTTATTTAATTCTGTATCAAATTATGAATGGTACACAGGGGAAGAACACTCTCTGATTTAGTATGATAGATATTCCCAGGTAAAACTCTACACCAAACAAAGCTGGCAGTTTAGGAAATCTTTAACACTGGCAATGACTGATGCCCTGTTTAGAAAAGGAATCTGAACATCACACTCCGGGGACTGTTGTGGGGTGGGGGGGGGGGGAGGGACAGCATTAGGAGATATACCTAACGCTAAATGATGAGTTAATGGGTGCAGGAAATCAACATGGCACATGGATACATATGTAACAAACCTGCACATTGTGCACATGTACCCTAAA